>NC_048435.1:22237488-22397148 GCF_004353265.1 Vitis riparia
AAAAGAAACCCAAGTCCTCTTACTAACATAGGATATTACCTAAGCCTCCTCGTGATGAGAGTGATACCCAAATCTCATTGCCATGCCACCCCGTTGATGAGAGGGTCATGCCTAAGACCTCTTGTTGAGAGGCTGTGCTTATTCCTCAAGTCTCTCCTATAAACAAGGGCTATATCCTAATTCTTCTACAACAATAAGGACATGTTTAGGCACCTTAACTAATGAGGGATTGTTGTCTAAGAATCCATACTAATGAAGAGTATTAATCACCAAGCTCCCTATTAACAGAGAAGAATATCGTCTAAGTACTACCACCATTAAAGCTTATCATCTAAGTACTTTCATAGGCAAAAAGAAGATTCATCCAAGAACCCCTACCAATGGAAACAATGAATCTTTAAGATCCTTCATCAATGAAGGGATCATCTAAGTATCCAAAGGCATCACTTAAATTCCCATAACTTGTTCCTTAACACCATGATTCTCTTGTAAAATGTTTTGAGAAACCATTCAAAATATGAAAAATGCCTTAAATTTTTTTGTATTATGTATAAACTTACGATAATTTCGTAAAAATGAATCGGGAAAACTATTTTTCATATTTGTATAATTCCCTAATAGAATTTTATTATTGAAACCTGTTCTTTTTGGGTGTGTATCAGCCTATCAGCAGGTACCTTCCTACTCAATTAAAGGAAGCACTAAATGAAAATCAAAGCATGATGTTGGCTTAAGACCCAGCTGCTGCTATTGTTTTTCTTTCACTAAAAGTTCAATGAATAGGTTTCTTCATTTTCACAATCACTGCTAGACAGATGGAGGGATGAGTTTGATTGAAGAAAAACGAGCCTTCAAGAAATACTCTTTGTGTTGTGCCCCAGATTAAGAAAACTATTAATACTACTTGGTGTGAATGTAATTTGGTTGCCAGTTGGAAATGACTCCTTTCATTTGGTGATACTCTTTGACTTTACCCAACATGGTATTAAGAAAACTTTTTATTTTTATTTTTATTTCTTTCTCCTCTCAACTCCCCCGCCACCCTTTAGCAGCAACCTTCCATCCATGGTCTCCAGAGGATGTGTAAGTTTAAAATGTGTAAGTTTATTTATGCATTTCTTTATTTTATTTTATTTTATTTTCTTACTTTGATTTTAATAGTAATTGTTTATGAGATTTGAGGATGTTAATTAATATGAAATTTGAGTCCTTTTGTTGTTGGTGAAATTTGTTAGAGGATATTTGAGATGAGTTTTGCTCATTTAAATTATTTAGTTTGGACATGAAATAATATCGTGGTATATTTTTGTTACATTTGGTTTTTATATATTAAATTAAACTATATTTTGGATGTTATTTTGGGTTAGCATAAATTGGGCTTAATTTTGATTATGAATTTAGAGTTTATATATTAAATTAAGTTTGGATTATGAAGTATTAAATCTAAACCTAATTGAATTTATTTTGATTTGTTACCTTTGGGCTTACCTAATCAGTCTTGGCTAATTGGACTTGTATATTGGTTTTTAATATGAAGATTTTGGACTAGGGCCTATAGCATGTAGGATACTTTTGTCGGGTTAAATTTGCTAACTTTGAGCATATTTTTTATTAGTAAATTTTATTGAACCAATTTGAGGATTGCTTTTGAATTTATTGAATTTGGGCTTGAATTATTTTAAGCTTTGTGTATTTATTGGATATTTACTTTGGACTCATTCTTGTTTTGCATGAGTCCATTTCACTATTGGCATTATGTTGGCTAAGCATGAATTTATAACACATGGAGAACCAAATTTCATTGAAGAAAATGAGACTCATGAAGGCTGTAAATGGGGCATTAAGCTTGTTATAAATTTGTTTGAGTACATATTTTATTTTCCTATTTCTATTTAGTTTAACTTCTATTAGTTCATGTGAATGTTTTTATGTATATATTTGTTGGGTGTATTCATAATTGAATAGTTAATAACTTAGAAAATTAGCTTTAATAAAAGAAATGGTTCAATAATTATGTTTTAATAAAAATAATACCTCATAAAATATTCTTCTTAATAAAATAATATTTTTTTTAATAAAAATTTTGAAAAATGCTTTTAGGAAAATCTAATTTTTTTTTAATAAAACTCAAAAAAATTGTTTTTAGCAACTATTGTTCAAAAAATTATTTGTTTAATAAAAATTGTTTTGTAAAAAAAATTGTCCCAAAAGTTAATTTTTAATAAAATTTCCCAAAAAGTGATTTTTAAATAAATTGTGTTTCCTTAATTAGAATTATTATGGGATTAAAAGTAATTTTATAAATAAAGGTTTTATTTTTTATTTTTTATTTTTTTAATGAGAATAGGATCGGTTTTGCAAATTAAAGTTGTAGAAATTATTTTCTTAATAAAGTTGGGTTGAAAATATTTTCATAAACAAAGTTTGTAAAGAAATTAATTCTTTTATAAATAAAAATTAAATTGAAATACTTTTGTAAATATTCATACTTTTTTCTAGTAAAAGTAAGTAAAAATAATTTTTATTACCAAATTGAAATTTTATAATAATTTCTTTTGATAGAATAGGTGCAAATAATTTTCTTAAAAATAAAAATTGAATACAAATAAAATTCAATCAAATAATTTGTTGCAAATAAATAGAAATCTTTTTTTAAATAAATAAATTAAAATTATTAATTCGAAATTATTTTTAATAAACTCAAAAATTTCCAGAAAAAGTACTAAAGCGAGGATTGCTCTCCATTTCCTACCTTAGTGACTAAGGGTCCAATTGGAAAGTGTTTTCGAAAACAGTTTTGGAAAACATCTTTTGAGAATAATTTTTTAAAACAACTTTTAGTGTTTTTAGAAAAAATAAAAAATAAAATTGTGTTTGGATGTTGAATTCTAAACAACAGTTTTTTGTTCCTAAAAAAAAAACATGTTTGGTTGAATTAATTTCTCTTTTTTTTTTTTCAGAGCTTTTTCTCTGTATTTTTAAAGATTTTCTTCTGCATTTTCGAAGAATTTTTCTTAGGTTTTTTAGAATTTTTTCTTTATTTTTTTTTAGAGAATTTTCTCTTATTTTGATTTGAAAGCAGTAAAAATGATGCACTTGGTTGTTTTTCTCTGCAATGAATGTGTTGGTGGTGGTGGTGGAGACCTTCACAAGGAAGGGGATGCCCTTGAGAAGACGAAGAAGATGATGAACAAGCCTGATGAAAACACGGAGAACAACCCAATTTTTTTATTATTAGAGAACACGGAGAACACGCAGAATAAAACAATACCAAGCCCCCAAATTTGTTTTCTAACGTTCTTTTGTTTCAGAGAACATAAAACAGTTTTGGGAAACATGTTTAGTAACCTGAGTGATGTTCTGTTCTTGATGTTCTTCGTGTTCTTAGAATCCTCTATTTTTAGAGAACATCTTCAACTTGGACGTTGTATTTGAAAACTGTTATGAAAAACAGTTTTTGTTGTTTTCATAAACAAAATTGTATTTGGGAATTGGATTTGGAAACAGTTTTTGTTTTTGTTTTTTTTTAAAAAAAACATATTTGGTTGAGTTAATAAAATTTTTTTTAGATCAAGTAAAATAAAAAATATATTTAAAGGTTTTTTTTTCTCCGATTAACTTGATATTGTAAGCATATAAATAATTTTTAAATTCATATTTTATTAAAATTTAAAAAATTATTCTCAAATTTATTTACACCAATTATAATTTTTGTTAACTTTTAGTAGATAAATATGAACATGGAATATGATATAGATAAATAAGGTAAAAAATCATTCAAATATAAATATAATTTTTATATCATTTAAAAATAATTATTGATTTTTTAATATAATTTAAAATATTATAAGATAAAAAAACTATATGATATAATAAATTAAAAATGATTCAAATATAAATATAATCTATTTACCATATAAATACATGTCAAAAGTTGATAATCGTATAAATGTATCTTATAAAAATCATGTTATTATTTATTAAATATGATATTGCATATAAATTATCAAATATTAAATTTGATGTTGCATATAAATTATAAAATTTACAAGTTTTTTTTTTAATGTATAAATTATCAATTATTAAATATTACTTTACCAAATATTAAATCCGATGCTACATATAAATTACCAAATATAACTTTACCAAATATTAAATTTGATGTTGCATTATAAAGGATAAAATTACAAGTTTACCAAATGTGGTTCTCCCCTATCCCAATAACCACCAGCAAATCCCCAAACCTAAAACCCAAATCTCTCTCCCAAATCCCAATCATAGTTGAGGGTCGTCAGATCTGGAGAAGGAATCTTGTTCAGTCCCGACATTAGCGACGATGAGTCACCATCCATTGACATTAAAGCTCCCACGGTCCGTCAACTGTAGTGAGGTCAAGGAGCCCTCATCCCCTAATCTCTCATCTTAATAGATGATGAATGAGGTAACGGTTGGGTTAATCGGGAATAGTTCTTCTTCTTCTTTAATCTTCATGGCAGACAAGATTGATGGTTTGAAATTAGGATTTGAGAATCTTAGAATTGGACTCGTCGTACCACGCACCGTTGCTCACGACATATACACCTGTGGCCTTGCCTTTCAAAGCATCGCATGGTCGCTGACGCCTTTTACACCCACAACCATTCACTCACGCCAAGACCACCATAGTCAACCAACATGACTGCCATCTTCATCCTCCATTTCTAGCTGCTGAAGGAGAAGTCGCATGTAGGGAAACACAAAAAACCAGTGGAAGAAAACACAGAGAACAACTCAACCTTGAACAGTGAAGAAAACAACCAAAACAACTTTTTTTTGTTCTCTGAAAAGAGGCCTCTCGAGAACACGGAAAACACCAAAAACAAAAATCACCCCCTTTCCCAAACACGTTTTCAATGTTTTTTGTTTTCAGTAACAGAAAACAGTTCTTGAAAATAGCAACCAAACAACCCCAAGAAGGAGCTCGTTCTTCGTGTTTTCATTAAGAGTGTTCTTCATGTTCTCAAGTGTGTCACCCCTCAGTCTTCATTGTGAATAGCTCCACAAACAACCAAAACAGATAAAAAAATCTCTAGAAAAACAAAGAAAATCTCTGAAAAATAAGAGATTCTCTCAAAAAGGAAAACTTTCAATACCCATGAGATGAAGATGAAGAATGGACAAATCCAAATAATTGATTAATTGAGAATAATTCCTTGGTTCCAACCATTTCGTTGTGGTTAGAGAGATTTGATTTCTCTTATCGGCGAGGGGATTGAAGATGAATGCATCATGCCTTCCCCTTTCTCTCTGTGTGGGTGACTGATGTGCCCATCTCCTCTTTGCATCTGGGGTTTGTGGGTATGCCCTTGTGGTGTTTATGAACAGGGGAATGAGAAGAGGCAACAGATGATACATTATTTTATATAATAATAATTTGTTATTTTATATATGTTACATGAATATTGAATAAATCCAAATTTATATGGTAATGGTGATATATATAGTCTATTATATAAATTCTAGTATGATTTGAATAAAAATGTGTAATGATGTATTATTTTATATGTTAATAGTATGATGTTACCAAATAATGTGAATTTAATGATATTGTATCATGAGTAGATTTAATAATATGGTATAAATTTAATGATTAAAATTATATAATTATAATTATTTTTAATAATATTTTTATAAGTTTTTGAACTTTTTAATTAGCATATTATGCATTTCACCCTATACTAGAGACATGGAAAATATAGTTAATGATCAAGACCGCAATTTTAAATAATGTGTTGTACTTGCACCTTGAGAATGTTTTCATTGGCATATCTCTATCGAGATATCTAATATACCTCTAATGTATTTCCATTATTTATAATTATTAAAAAAAATTGAAAATGATGCAAGTGGTTTTAAAAATTGATATAATTTCTTTAAATTTTAATGAAGAGTAAATATAAAAATTATTTATGTTTATAAAATGAAATTAATCGAAGAAAATATTTAATTTTAAAAAACAATTTTCAAGTTTTTTGTTTTACTTACTCAGAAAACTTTTTTATTAACTCAACTAAACATGTTTTTTTTAAGAACAAAAACTATTTTTTAGAATTCAGTTTTCAAACGTATATATATATATTTTTTTTAAAAAACACTAAAAACTATTCTTAAAAATTAAACAGACCCTACGGCCCCATTTGGTAACTGTTATCAAAAACAGTTTTTTATTTTTTAGAACAAAAAAACTTAAAAGAATTGTTTTCTATTTTTTTTTTATGTTTTCTATTTTTAGAAAATAGAAAAATATGATAGAAAATAGAAAATAGGGTGTTTTTAGATAACTTCTTTTAATTATTTTCAGTTGTTTTTTGAGACCTATTTTAAATAATTATAAATATATATATAATAATTAAAAGTAAAGCTATAAACATAAAAATTATTTTTAAAATATATTTAAAAATATTAAAAATAAATTAAAAACATTTTAGCTTCAAAGATATAGTGGACCCCGCATTTTCACATGTGTTCTCACTCGACGACGTGACTCGCTTTTTTATTTGTTTAGTGAAAAATTGATTTTTTTTTTTTTTAAAAAAGACTTGGAGTCGCCACTTATTTTAATTTTTTTTTTTAAAAGAGAAAAATAAAATAAGAAAGAAAAACCCTAAGTGTGGCTCCTGAAGGAAAAATAGGTCTATGGAAAAACCAAAGTCGGGTTCGAGGGTCAGGTTACTAATTGGAAAGGTACAGTGGTGAGTCGTAGCACCCCTTTAAGTCTGTATACATACGACTTCTACTAAACGAAACAAGGAAATTGTGACAATTAAGTAGTTAATTATGGATATCAAGAAAAATAATCAATGTACAAGTCATGATGAAAATCAATATACACAAAAATAATCATGAAATCTAATTATAAGAATACATGAAATGAATAACAAGAGAATTGTGTAAAAATGATTTATTGAACTAAAAAAAAGGGTATTAAAAAAAATGGTTTTCAAGAAATTTCAAAAGATTTTTGTAGACCCCCCCCAGAGACGGATAGCTAGCTTTTTTCTATTATTACTATTTGCTGACCACCCGGGAAACAAGCTGCCTTGGGCGGCCATGGGATGTGATCGGGATAGCTGGTGATGGCGGCCAGATGGGACAGAAGGCAGAGAGTAGGTGAGGGCTATGGAAAAAAGGCAGAAAAAGAAAAAATATCTGGAGAGGAGTTTTGCTGGTGAAAAGGTGGGAAGCTGAGGGGGGTTGAGGAGGCAAGCTGGAGGAGTTTCTTTTCTCGGGGAGGACACCGAGGCGAGGGAGCAAGAAAGAACCTGGAGAGCAGTGGAGCGTATTTTGGGTAGAGGGTCACAGAGATAACAGGGAAACGAGCAGCTGCAGGCGAGTTTGAGGTGAGTCTCTTGCTTACTTTGATTCATATTCATCTCATCTCCTTCTCGTTTCGGTTTGCTTCACATTACTCATTAGTTTGGGTTGGATAATATATTGAATCTCGTTGTTTTTCTGGATTATTTTCTCGTTATTGTTGTTGATCTCGTTGTTATCCTTATGGTTTGGCTTGGGGTTAATGAGACTCTATTTCTCAAGCATTTTTGTAACTCTAGCTTGAGATCCCCTCACCGGTAAAGACCAGTTACGAACCCACTAGCTGTAATGAAGGGAATTTGTGACTATTCCAGCGAGTGTGTATGTGCATGTCTTCTCACTCTTTTATGTAATCACTCATCTCACCCCTTCCAGTTTCTCAAGTCCCATGCGTACGTGATCATCACGCATGCACCCGAGACCATCATTCACACTCCCATTACCATATCATACCCACAGTTCATCATCACCATTCCCACCCGTGTCATCCTTGCTCACGTATACCCATTTCCCATGCCATGCATGCCACCACCTTTCCTCTCTCTTTTTCTCTTTCTCTTTCCCTTCTTCTTTCTCCTCCTCTCCATGCATCTCTTCTCTAGCGCCGCCGGCATAGCAAGATCGACGCCAATCCGAAGCGGCATGCGGTGGTTCCTGCCCTCGCCATCTCAACCACCTCCACTCTCATAGTCTTTGTCATCTCCGGCGCCTTCATCGGCGACGCGTGGTTCAGCGCCCTGCTCCGGCCATCATGGGCGGTTGTGCCCGCCACCGCAGCGGCAGCGTTTGCATGGATGCTGCTGGATAGCCGCCCCCCCTTTCCTCCTCCATTACGTCGCTGCTGGTGGAGATGACGATGCCCAGGTGGATAGGAGGGTTGTGTTGGTGATGGACTCGGGCTTGCCCATGGTGTTGGGTTTGGGCTTGAGTGGGAGCCCAGCCCAAGCAAGTTGATGGAAGTCAATGTCTTCTCAAATAAATGGGTTGTGATGGTGATGGGCTTGGGTTTGGGCTTTGCTAGTGGACTTGGAGGTTTGGATTTGGGCTTGAGGTTTGCTGATGGACTTGGACTGGAATAGGGTTGCTAGGGTGATTTTATTATTACTATTATTATCATTATCATTAATTCAACTTTTAAAATCTTATTATTATTATTAACATTATTATTAATTCACACTTTCAAAATCTTACCATTATTATTATTATTATTATTATTATTATTAATTCAAACTCTCAAAACCTTATTATTATCATTATTATTAATTCACACTTTCAAAATCTTACCATTATTATTATTATTATTATTAATTCAACTTTTAAAACCTTATTATTAACATTATTATTAATTCACACTTTCAAAATCTTACCATTATTATTATTATTATCAATTCAAACTTTCGAAATCTTATTATTATTATCATTATTATCATTATTATTATTAATTCAAACTCTTAAAACCTTATTATTATCATTATTATTAATTCACGCTTTCAAAATCTTACCATTATTATTATTATTATTAATTCAAACTCTCAAAACCTTATTATTATTAACATTATTATTAATTCACACTTTCAAAATCTTACCATTATTATTATTATTATTATTAATTCAAACTTTCGAAATCTTATTATTATTATCATTATTATTAGTATTATTATTAATTCAAACCTTCAAAATCTTATTATTATTATTATTATTATCATTATCATTAATTCAAACTTTTAAAATCTTATTATTATTATTAACATTATTATTAATTCACACTTTCAAAATCTTATTATTAGTATTATTATTAATTCAAACCTTCAAAATCTTATTATTATTATTATCATTATCATTAATTCAAACTTTCGAAATCTTATTATTATTATTATTATTATTATTATTATTATTAATTCAAGCTTTCAAAAGAATCTTATTATTATTATTATTATTATTATTATTATTATTATTATTATTATTATTATTATTATTATCATTATCATAAATTCAACTTTCAAAAATCTATGTTCTCGTAGTTCAATTTCCTAAAGTCCGTTTCTCATTTTCTTTAACAAATTTCGATTTAGTTACCGGGGCTCAAATCTTTTAAATTTAATTCCAAATACTCCAATCTTCAAATAAACTCCAAGGATCCAGTTTTCACTCGAATAGTTTTAATCCCCTTTCAGTTCCTAAATAATCTTCTGATCTTCTTGATTTTACGTAAGCAATAATGAATTCTTCATAATTCTAAAACACGGGATTTGTGAGACTAGCTCATGAATGAAAAATTGGGCTTTGGTGGGGGCCCTAGGTTTGATCCTTGTTGATCGTAAATTGTCATGCTTAACGTATTTTGCTTGAGTTTCGTTTGTACTCCGATATGCATGAGTTATATTTTGTATTCATTAATTTTGCACTAATCCCGTTTCTTGATAGTGCATTGTGGCTCGTGGCCGAGATACGCATCTACTCTCATTCTGGTCAATCTTTATTGCGTGTTTTGTTTCCCATATTGTGCATGATTTAGGTGAGTATCCATTGATTTTTCCTACTGATTGTCATGTCAGCTTCGTTTTATTAGTAGAGACCCGACTTTAGGGACTTAGAGGGGTGTTATGGTCTTCTACCGTACCTTCCCGATAAGTAACTTGACCCCCGAGCCCAATCCGATTTTTCGTAAATCACATTTTCCAAAATAAGGAGTCGCACTTAGGGTTTTTCTTTCTTATTTTGTTTACCCTTTCAAAAATAAAACAAAAATAAGTGGCAACTCCAAGTCATTTTTCTTAATCAATAAAAATTATTTTTCGAAATCAAAATCGAGCTCGCCATCGAGTGGGAAACGCATGAGCCGCAATGCGGGGTCCACAATTTTATAAAAAATGATTTTAAATTAATGATTTCAATTTATTTATTTACAAAAAGGAAGTTTCAATTTATTTTCAATTAATGATTTGATTCAATTTTATTTGTATTTAATTTTCGAAAAAAAAGGTTATTTGTACTTATTGTATCAAAAAAAAAAAATTATTACGAAATTTTAATTTGGTAACAAATATTATTTTACTTGCTTTTTTTTTTTTTTTATAGAAAATAATGAAATTTTACAATTTTATTCACAAAATTATTTTTATTCATTTTCATTTTAAAAAAGTGATTTTTACAAATTATATAAAACGACATAACTTTATTTGCAAAAGAAATTTTAATTAACAAGAAAAACAAAGATTTAAATCTTCTATTTTTTAAAAACACTTTTTATCCCATTTTAATTAAGGAAAAAGAATTCATTTAAAAAAATGTTTTTAGACAATTTGATTGAAAATTAATTTTTGGGGACAACTTTATTTACAAAACAATTTTTGGACAATTTTTATTAAACAAAAATTTTTTTGGACAATGTTATTAAAAACAATTTTTTCGAATTCTATTAAAAACAATTTTTTTTTTTTTGGATTTTTCTAAATGCATTTTTCTGAATTTTTATAAATAATAAAAAAATGTTCTTTTACTAAAAATAATATTTTAAAATTATTGTTTTATCAAAACACAGTTATTGAATTCTTCCTCTCATTTAAACAAAATTTTTAGTTTGTTAAATGTTCAATTTTGTACACACTCAATAAATATATACGAGCGAATATTTACAAGAATAAATAAAAATAAAACCAAATAAAAGTGAGAAATAAAATGTATCCAAATAAACTTACAACAAGTTCCACGTGTCATCAATTCGTACTTAGCTAACAAGATTGCAGAATGAGCCCATACAAAAACAAAAATAGCACAACTGTAAATATAAAAAAATATGTAGAGTTCAAAATAATTATTCAAGTTTCAAATTAGTCCAATAAATTTCAGCAATTAAAAATGGACCTAAATTAACAAATATAACCCAACAAAAATATCTCACATGCCAATAGTCATAGTGCAAGATTTCCCAATTAATTACCAAAATATAGATACAATTAATCAAACCCAAATACAATAAATTCAATTGGACCTAAATTTAATATGCAAACCTAAATTCACAACCAAAATCAACCCAATTTAATATTCAAACTCACATCGAAAATATACTATAATATTACATCATATCCAAATTAAATAAATAAAAAGCTAATTACCCTTTTTTTTTTAATTATTTATCATGATTTGGTGGTAATAGAAAGATCAATCAAGGTCTCATCATGATGGGTTCAAAGATGTATCTCATTTTGAACACAACATTTAGAGATTTAGAGGATAAGGTCTTGTGTAAGGTTGAAAATGTATTCCTTTTCTTTACATTAGACAATTGCTTAGAACAACACCTGAGACACCATTATTCTGTTTAAGCTTTTATTGGAGGTGAATGAAGCAATGGATGTGAGTAGGTCTTTCAATGTTCTGTTCTACTTCTTTGTTGACATAATGTAGAGAGCCCTAAGAATTTTTACAAAAAATAATAATGAAAGTGAATGTAATTTATAAATTTAAAGTAGTCTTAGAGCTGTTTAGATGATTTGTGGCAGATCAAACTTATCGACTAGGGTATTGGCCTTTCTCTTAATTTTCATCAGTGTTCCTAATCGTTATCCACCTCAGTCCTTGCATGGCCCTGCAAAATCTTGAAACTATAGCTCTACCAAAATGAGGCATTAGAAGCTAAACATGAGTCAGCAGCTCTCTGCCTTGCCTGACCTGCTTGGCATGGTAATTCCAGCAAGGGATTGTGTACACTTGGCCCTTTTTGTTGTGGCCATTTTTGTTCATCATCCCCCATTTTTGTTTCCACTGCCATTGCTATTCTGTCTCCAGGGCTCGTACACATTTAGCTAGCCTGCAGATGCCTCGACCAGTTTTTGAGTACTCCCTGAACTTGATTAATTATGGCAACTGTATTTGCCTTTATTCTCCCCTGCTGCAGGCTAAACTTCATGGTTCTGAGACCAAAGAATTTTGTTGAGTATGAAAAAAGATGGAGTGGGGGTTAAAGTAAAAGACTCAGATAAAGCTTTGAGTTTGGGATCAATTAATAAATCTGACACAACCTCAGAATCCATAGAGCATTTTTCAAGCCTCTTGGATTTCTGTGGCCTATAATGTCATGGAAGTTTCTTGATGATTTCTTCTAAACTGGGTCTTGTATGCTATATCATAAGCCCTACTGCTATGTCAAGGAAGCTATCCCTTTCTCTCCAGCTACAAAATAAATTTTATGGTTCCAATTATTTTCTCTAGCTGCAACCTAAATTTTGGAGTTCCAATCCCGAAGATTTGAGCCTTGTAGAAGCCTCTTTCTCCTCAGCATTATAGGAAAAGAGGAGGCAGAATGGAGGATTCATGGCCAAGGTCATTCTCTCATGGGTGGCACAGACTCTCTATTCTTCTCATTCGAGAACCAGGCCTTTTGAATGGAGTTGAAGAAAAGATCAATTCCATCTTCTTGGAACTGGGATCTTTGATGAGAGAACCGTCAGAATTAGAGGAGTTCAGGGGCATTGCCTATGATATGAGGATGTCATTGATGACCTGGCACTGAAATCAGCAGAACAAGGAGCAGAGGAGTTCACAAGAAGCTGGAGCAGATCAAGGCTAAGATCTATGATGTTAGTAGAGGACCAGCTTCTTAGGCTTGCATACCAACTAAACCAGTAGAGGATCAGAACATAGCCAAAACAGTTGTTTCCCCAGTTATAGAGAAAGTTACCGGCCTTTTTGCTCAGTTGTAGCTTCGTCCTCAAGTGAGAAGGAAGGCCGGAAGGTTGCAGGATGAATTTAGGTTAATGAATCATTGTTATAATCTAGAATCAGAAAATTTAGATGAAAGTGGAATAATATGGATGGAGGAACTCTGCAACATTTCTATTTATGCAGCAAATGTAATTGGGTCCTACACCAACAGGAGGAAACAGTTTAAAAGGAAGGGAACTTTAAGGAGAGTCATCACAGCCTTGGACAGATTGTGGTCTCAGCTTCGTCTAGGCATGGAGTTGGAAGCAATCAATGCAAGGATCCAGGACATTTCTGAGAGCTTGTGGACAAATTCATAAGAAAAATCCATACTAATTGAATATACATCAGTAACTTGGAAGAAAGCCTAACAAAAATCCGTAAGCTAGTGGACAAACTCTCGCAGACATCAATTTTATGTCTTTCACATGAGGAATTTCTCCCCTTTAATTTGCCTAATATAGATATTTTTCCATTTCATCCATACCAATCATCTCCTTTGTTTTCTTCCTTAATTATTAACTACTTTTATGCAAATGGATGTAAAAATGTTTAAGATTCCACACACAACATAACACAAGAAGGTAAAGGTGGATATATATATATACTACATATTCCCCTTAAATAAAACAAAGCACAAATGGGACGAACAATTCCGGTGAAAGACTCCACCATCAAAATGAAACTTAAAGCTAATGCAACAATGGTGGAAGTCTCACCACCTCAATAGAAACTCTTTTGCATGAAAGGATTGAAAACCATTTTTGAGAAAAATGGAATTTCTATGGAAATGGAGAAAATCCACCCAACCTCTTTGTCATCAGCATTCCTAATTCACAACCAGCCCCTGGTATTCATGTTCAGTAATACCACAATGAGCCATGAGAAGCCAGACATGAGTGAGCAGCTCTCCACCTTGCGTAAGCTCCTTGGCATGTTCATTCCGTGGACAGTGACATGCAGCATAACATAGCATCTCTACCCACACATGACTCATCATCTCCCATTTCTTTTCACAGTTCCATTCCTCTTCTGTCTCCAGGGATTGCAATGACTTGGCTAGCCTACAGGCTTCGGAAAACACTGACTTGCTTCTATCTCCTTTCACTTTCAATGGTGGAATTTCAGGGTTCACTTGAAGGACTAACCTTTTACAAGCTTGGATTCTATCTTTTACACTCTGAAAAATCTGTGGCCTCAGCACAGCTGTCTTGAAATCGGATTTATCCAATTGCATTGGGCAGCATAAGGGGGCGCTTGAGCAGAAGATACACCATATAATCTGATAGCAGCTTGCTTGCTTTACAGTTTGAGTTCTTGACAGGGCTTGAATTTTTGTTTAGATCAGTATAGTAGCAGAGATTGGTTGCTAGGTACCAGAGGAGACTGCTCTGGTCGAATTCTCCCCCAATGTTCCAACCTAATCTAAAGAAATACTTCATCTTTTCAAGTGTCCAATCTCCTCTGAGTGAGCACATAATTTCTTGCCTTCCTTAATGTCCAAGGCACTCTTTGATATCTCCATAAGCTGTTCAAAGATCAAGCTTTTCAAATATTTGGGGACAACATTTGAATTCTTAGAAGAACTTCCAGACAAAAGAACTTCGAGACCTCACTGAACTTGATAGGCAATTTTTTGAGGCTGTAACTTATTAGACTGTACTGTGCCATGGAATCAGACCATCTCTTGTTTTCAGGGAAGAGATAAGGTAGTCAGCTACTGGATATGGCTTCACAGATCAGAGGAACACAGTAGAATAATAGAATAGATCTCCAGAACAATTGCTCCAACCATGTTATAATCACGTCAGTAGTTGAGTACTCATGCTTGTCAATTATCAAGAAGCCCATGAATGTTGAGATTGCTGAAAATAGACAGATGAAATGGAGTAGGACACCGGATTTATCATAAGCCTTCATTGGCTTGGTATAGAAGATGTCATACATGAATCCAAGCTCAATCTCAATCACTTGGAAAGCTTCTGTCCAAGATATATTCTTGAAGGAGGACTTGCATTTTTTAAGGGCTGTCGGCTCAAGGATGAGATCTGTAAATAAACGCTTGAACTTGGGGAAGAATTTGTTAGCCTTTTGCAAAGGTTCTTCAACTGGGATACTTTTGTTACTGGGGTCTGGCGAAGGTATATTCATCACCTCAGATGTTTCACTTTCTGGCTGGCATGAATCACAATATCCCTCAGCTGTCTTGCAATCACACCCTGCCATGAATGCTGAATAACTGAGCCCATCATACTCTGCCATGAATGCAGCATAACAATGCCCATTACACCCACACGCACAGCTGGGCCCCTCATCACGGGTCTCCCCATCACTGGTCTTCTCATCACTGGTCTCCTTCACGGAATTTCTAAAATGATAGCTGCTTCCGGACCTTAGAAACCAAGTTTTCTCCCCATACTTGATCAGTCCTGTCACAAACATTGCATTGGTTAGAATATTGAGTAGTGTGCGCTTCCAGGACCTTAAAAAGATGCTCAATGCCCACAGAGACTTCAGGAGTAGCTGAATCAAGTGTCTTATCCATAATTCACTGTCTTCCAAAGAATAGGCAGTGATGGTGTCCGGGCCTCCAAGGTGCTGTAGCAGGAATGGTAGCCAAAATGCCTTTATCATATTGTTTTGTTGTGATGAGCTATCTTCACCAGCTCCTTGGCACTTGAAGAGTACACCAATAAAAATATCAACCATCGCATCTTTGGTTGTGTAAGCTTGCCAAATGATGGATATAAGCAAGTTTCCGGGTGTATATTTTCTCCTGTTCCTTGTGGACACTTCTGAGAGCTTGTGGACAAATTCATAAGAAAAATCCATACTAATAGAATATACATCAGTAACTTGGAAGAAAGCCAAAGAAAAATCCATAAACTAGTGGACAAACACTTGTAGATACCAATTTATATGTTTCAGATGAGGAATCTCTCTCCTTTATTTTGCCCAATATAGATATTTTTCCATTTCATCCATACATTGATCATTTCATTTATTTTCTTCCTTAATTATTAACTACTTTTATGCAAATGGATGCAAAAATGTTTAAGATTCCACACACAAGATTAAACAATAAGGTAAAGGTGCATATATATTCTACACATGACCCTTAAATAAAACAAAGCACAAATGGGACTAACAATTCCGGTGAAAGACCCATCTTTAAAATGAAACTTAAACCACATATGCAACAATGGTGGAACTCTCACCACCGCAGTAGAAACTCTTTTGCATGAAAGGATTGAAAACCAATTTTTTAGAAAAAAGGAATTTCCATGGAAATGGAGAAAATCCACCCAGCCTCTTTGTCATCAGCATTCCTAAGTCACAACCAGCCTAATCCTGGCATACATGTTCAGTAATACCAAAATGAGCCATGAGAAGCCAGACATGAGTGAGCAGCTCTCCACCTAGCCTTAGCTTCTTGGCATGGTGATTCCGTGGACAGTGACATGCAGCATAGCATAGCATCTCTACCCACACATGACTCATCAACTCCCATTTCTTTTCACAGTTCCATTCCTCTTCTGTCTCCAGGGATTGCAAAGACTTGGCCAGCCTACAGGCTTCGGATAACACTGACTTGCTTCTGTCTCCTTTCACTTTCAATTGTGGAATTTCAGTGTTCTCTTGAAGAAGTAACTTTTTACAAGCTTGGATTCTATCTTTTACACACTGAAAAATCTCCGTGGCCTCAGCACAGCTGTCTTGAAATCGTATTTGTCCAATTCCATCAGGCAGCATAACAGGGTTCTTGACCAGAAGATACACCATATAATCTGATAGCAGCTTGCTTGCTTTACGGTTTGAGTTCTCGGCAGGGCTTGATTTTTTGTTTAGATCAGTATAGTAGCAGAGATCAGTTGCTAGGTGCCAGAGGAGAATGCTCTGGTCGAATTCTCCCCCAGTGCTCCAACCTAATCTAGAGAAACAGTTCATCTTTTCAAGTGTCCAATCTCCTCTGCGAGCACATAATTGCTTGGCTACCTCAATGTCTAAGGCAATTGTGGATTTCTCCATAAGCTGTTCAAAGATCAAAATTTTCAAATATTTGGGGACGACATTTGAATTCTTAGAAGAACACTCATCCAACTTGGGACAAATGCAGAAGAAATTCCAGACCTCACTGAACTCCTCCAACATCTGAGAAATGCCAAAGAACTCCCAGACCTCACTGAACGTGATAGGCAATTTTTTGAGGCTGTAACTTACTAGATTGTACTGTGCCATGGAATCAGACCATCTCTTGTTTGCAGGGAATAGAAAAGGTAGTCGGCAACCAGAAATGGCTTCACAGATGAGAGTCACTTCTGTTTTTTCTTGTTTGCTCAACCAACTCATAGTCCAGTCAGAGGAACACAGTAGAATAATAGAATAGATTTCCTGAACAATTGCTCCAACCAGCAACAACCATGTTATAATAACGTCAATGGTCAAGTACTCGTGCTTGTCAATCATCAAGAAGCCCATGATTGTTGAGATTGCTGAAAATAGACAGATGAAACGGCGTATCAAACCCCATTCATCATAAGCTACCATTGGCTTGGTATAGAAGATGTCATACATGAATCCAAGCTCAATCTCAATCACTTCGAAAGCTTCTGTCCAAGATATATTCTGGAAGAAGAACTTGCTTTGTTCAAGATCTGTCGGCTCAAGGACGAGATCTGTAAATAAACACTTGAACTTGGGGAAGAATTCATTAGCCTTTTCCGAAGGGGTTGCAACTGGATTGCTTTTGTTTCTGGGGTTTGGCGAAGGTTCTGGGATGGGGTCTGGCGAGGGTATATACACCACCTCAGATGTTTCACTTTCTGGCTGGCATGAAACCAAATATCCCTGAGCCTTCTTGGAATCACACTTTGCCATGAATGGGGCATAACTGACCCCATCATATTCTGCCATGGAAGCGTCACAACAATGTCCATTACACCCTGCCATGAATGTGGCACACGCACAGCTGGGCCCCTGGTCGGGAGGGACTGGGGGGCACCCGGTCGGGGGGGGCCAGGGGCACCCGGTCGGGAGGGGCCAGGGGCACCCGGTCGGGAGGGGCCAGGGGCACCCGGTCGTGGGGGGCAGGGGCACCCGGTCGTGGGGGACCGGGGGCACCCGGTCGTGGGGGACCGGGGGCACCCGGTCGTGGGGGACCGGGGGCACCCGGTCGTGGGGGACCGGGGGCACCCGGTCGTGGGGGACCGGGGGCACCCGGTCGTGGGGGACTGGGGGGACCCGGGGGACCCGGGCGAGGTGGACCCGGGGGACCCGTTCGGTGTGGGCCCTGAGGACCCCGTTGGGGTGGGCCGATGGGCCGGGTCAGTGAGCCCTCGGTATCGACGACGGATCATGGTTTTTCTAAAATGATCGTTGCTTCCGGACCTTAGAAACCAAGTTTTCTCCCCATACTTGATCAGTCCTGTCACAAACATTGGTATGGTTATAATATTGAGTGGTGTGCTCTTCCAGGACCTTAAAAAGATGCTCGATGCCCACACAAACTTCAAGAGTAGCTGAATGAATTGTCTTTTCCACAATTCATTGTCTTCCAAAGAATAGGCTGTGATGGTGTCCGGGCCTCCAAGGTGCTGTAGCAGAAATGATAGCCAAAATGCCTTTATCATATCGTTTTGTTGTGATGATTTATCTTCACCAGCTCCTTGGCACTTGAAGAGTAAGCCAATAAAAATATCAACTATCGCATCTTTGGTTGTGTAAGCTTGCCAAATGATGAATTTAAGCAAGTTTCCGGGTGTATATTTTCTCCTGCTGCCCAGGAGGACGAGCTCAATTTGTAAAAGGAGGCTGACTAAAACCAATCCACGGAGTAGCCAGTCATTAAGAAATCCTATCACAATTACGGGCAAAATTTCCTGGACAATCCTCCTATTCATGATCATCATGCAACTAGTACTTGAAAATATAAAAAGAAATTATCAGATTAATACAAAAGATCTGAATGTCCATTGATCATTAGAAATGACAGAGTTGAATCAATTAGGAACAGAATTCGGCATGCTCAAAACTTAAACCTTTTGACACATCTCAGTCATACAATACTACTATCCTCCTTTCTTATAGATATTACCTACTATAGACACCTTTATAGCTTTAAAAATGGGATATATCATAATATGATCCATATACAATATAGTTATTATCCATTCCCAACCTAATGATCCCTCACAGTTTTAAATGAGGGATATCACAATGATTCCCATATGAACATGACATCCTCATTGTTCCGTGGGATTACAGAGTGTATAGAAAAAGTTCTACACCAGAGTTGAGGTTAGGGGTTACATGTGGAAAAGAATTGCATCCGAAGGGAATCGCTCATCTTCATGTAGATATTGTTTACTCTAGATGCAATGTGTGTCTATAGGATTAAGAAAACTGTACACTGCAACAAACTTTTTTTCCCTATAAGAGCGGTATCACACTATTATTAATTCATTAAATAATTCAATTTTTTGCTTCCTCTCTTGCTTTCAACACAGTGATTAGCACATCTAAGCAATTTCTTCCATGAGCACATTTTTGGGAATGGGGAGTGATTTTTTTCAGAGGGTGTTTCTGATTTCAAATAGTAAAACAAAATGCACTTCTAATTTCAATTTTCAAGTAATGAAGGAAACTAATTACTTCACTAGAAACCAGATTCCAACTTGCTTGCCTGGTAAATAGACACCGGCACAACTACATGACATTACAACTACATAGAATAATGAGTTTCTCAGCAACCAAACGGAGCTCAACCCAACACCCAAACTCATTCAGAATTCCACAAGCTTACAAATAACAATAACCTCAAACTCATTAGTATTCATATGGGCTAACTAACAAGGATCAAACCGAAGCAAATTTGTATGTAATTGAGAATAATCTAGGCCAAACAAAACATACCCACTTTTCTCCGAGTCTGTCAATGTGATGTGAGGGAGAGAGACAGTTGGAAGTGTGATGGGAGGTCAAGAGTGAAAGCAGAAATACTGAGTGAAGTCTTCCCTCCGTCATTTTTTATATTTGGTGTGGCATCTTAGTGAGACCCACTTATTGGTTTAAAATTGCAGATTCAGTCTCTTTGCCGCTACTTTAATTAGCGCGGGTCTGGAGTTTTGTGGATAAGTAACGTCGATCTCTCTGGCTTTTAAAATAGAAAAAGATGCAAAACTTTTTATAAACTTTTGCATTTTAGGTTGGTCCCAAGCGAGCTCCAGTTGGCCGGATGTTTCTTTGTGATCGACGAATTAAATCCATTTGATCTTATTAATCTTTATATATTGATATTAAGATTTGAACTAATTGAATTCAAAGTGGGAATCTATCAATGTGGTTTGTTTAAATTTAATTACAATAATTGAACCCTCTTCATTGTGATCTAATTTGATTCCTCTAGACAAAAAAAATACAATTTTTTTTCTTGTTAATTTAAGTTGTAATCATAAAGCCCGACATTATATGTCAAAAAACACAAATAATGTTATCATGATAAAATGGGTCAAGTTTTTCTAGGTTCCTGAAGATGCTCAAAAATCTTCATAAATAATTGACAATTTTGGTTCTACCATTTCTGGATTCAAATGAGGTTTCTTGATGCAGAAATGAGTTTCAGGGTTTTGGGAGAGTTTTCCCAAGGGGGAGCGACCTGAAGGCATGTCAGTTCAATAGGTGTATTTGAATAACATCCATCTACATTGGGTCAAGCCAATAAACTTGGTATTTGCATCGGGTCAAGTTGATACACTCAGTAAAAAAGGAACCCACCTTTGATTTGATCCAAGAGGCAAAAGCTCTGCATGAGTACCACACCATTAACCATGAAGACTATAAAAACAAACCCTAAAAAATAACTCAAAAAGGAACATATAAGTAGCTCCTCCCCAACCAAAGACAGGTTGGTTCCCTGTTGGGAAAACTCTCCCAAAACCTTGAAACCCATTTTTGTATCAAGGAACCTCCTTTGAATCCAGAAATTGTAGGACCAAAATTGTCAATTATTTATGAAGATTTTCGAGCATTTCATTTGGGGCCATCTATGGGAAAGTCTAAGCTCATCACGCTTAGAACGAAAAGCCATTCATGAAAGATCAAGAAGATCTTGACAAACGTGAGGAGCCAACACCCTTACGCATATACATTAGTGTCAATGAGTTTTCCTTGCCAAAAGTCATTAGTTGAATCATCATTCTCATATCAATTAAAAGATCTCAAAGCCATAAAACCCATATAGTCTTTGAATCACTCATCTCTTTACCATAAATAAAAATTTTCAAGTATTAGAAAGATTATAAATATTTCTTAAAATCACTATTAAACACACTTTAATATTTAAATAATAAAAATTTTCAAGTATTAAAAATATTAAAAGTATTTCCTAAAATCACTATAAAAAATACTATAAATAATTTTTCAAAATTTTAAAAATGTTTCCAAATCTTGTTAAGCGTTTTATTTTTCTTTAAAAACACATTTTAAATTTCGAGTATTTCTTAAAAACATGCAATGCATATCTTGATTTTCAGCTAAAACTACTATTGCCTTTGTTGATTTTAGTAAAACGAAATGCACTCCTGACTTCACTACAAACCAGATTCCAACTTGCTTGCCTAGAAAATATCCACTGGTACCCACTGGCACAACTACATGACATTACAACAACTACATAGGAAAATGAGTTTTTCAGCAGCCAAACAGAGCTCAATCCAACACCCAAACTCATTCAAAATTCAACGAAGTTACAAATAACAATAACCTCAATCTCATTAGTGGGTCAAGATGCTAAACGTTTTAGTGAGACCAAACAAGCAGAAATAGTGGGGTGAAGATGCAAAACATCTTAGTGAGACCCGCTTATTGGTTTAAAATTGCAGATTCATTCTCTCTATCGTTACTTTTATTAGCGCGGAGTCTTGTGGAGAAGTGACGTCCATCTCTGTCATTTAAAATAGAAGAAGAAGCAAAACAAGTGATGTGATCAACTTTTTGCATTTTAGGTTGGTCCCAAGCGTGCTCCCGGTGGCCCCCATGTTTCAATTAACCAAAATCGATAAATCAAATCAAATCCACCTTATTAATTTTTATATATTAACATTAAGATTTGGACTAATTGAACTCATATTGGAATTCTATCAATGTCGTCCTACTTCATTTTGATCTGTTCCTCTAGACAACAAAAAAAACAATTTTTTTTTCTTGTCATAACATAAAATTCCACGTTATATGCCAAAAAACCAAAATAATATTATTATATTATGGATGATAATGGTACGAGTTTTTCTTGTTATCGATCTTATCTTACCTTAAATGGGAAGAGTATGGGATAAAGATAAATAAATTTAAAGATGGATTTAATAAGTTTTTAAAACCCTAAGATGAGTTCTATTTCGATTATATATAATTTTAAATAAAAATTCATTTTAGTTGATTTTTTTTTCATTTTTCAAAAATTTTAATATAAATAAAATATTAATTTTCATAAAAATAAATTATACATATTTTTAATATTTATTTATTTGTAAATATTTATTTTAAATAAAATTTTTAAAATTTTTAAATGAAAAAAAAAATGTTTTTTTATAAAAAAACTTAAACAAGGCAGACCGGGTTTATTTATTTTTTTTCATTTTTTTTGCAATGAAAGAAATTACAAATGTGGTTGGGCCGCCCTATGCAATCTTGTGATTCATTTATTTATTTTTTTGGTGGAGAAAAGAATTAACAGAATGTGATTGGTGGTAGTGAATTGCACGCTGCCTAATAGGTAACTTCTTTAAGAAAGCATATTGAAATTATAATATCATACTGTGGACCCCGCATTTCAGCTCATGCGTTCCCACTCGATGGCGAAACTCGCTTTTTGTTTTAAAAATAATTTATTATTTGAAAATAACTTGAAGTCGCCACTTAGTTTAATTTTTTTAAAGGGAAAACAAAATAAAAAAGAAAAACCCTAAGTGTGACTCCTTATTTTGGAAAAGGTGGTTTGTGAAAAACCGGATCGGGTTCGAGGGTCAGGTTACTTATCGGGAAGGTACGGTAAAGACCGTAGCACCCCTCTAAGTCCCTAAAAACGGGTCCTTACTAATAAAATGGAGCTAATGTAGCAATTGATGAGGAAAACAATGAATACCCGGAACTATCATGCCCATATGAGAATCAAAACATGTGTATGGAAGACCAGAATGGGAATAGATACGTACCTGGGCGACGAGCCACAATAAGCTATCAAAAAGTGAGGTTAATGCACAATTAAGAAATAATTTCGAGCATGTCATAGAGCAGAATAACATCAATCATGCATGACAATTAAATAAATCAAACAATCACTCAATTATAAATTCACTTATGTGGGGCCCCCACCAAAGCCCGTTTTATTTTAGCAGGAATTAATTCCACAGATTCCATTATTCTGGAATCATGAACAATTCATTCATGCTTATTAAAATCAAGAGGAGTAGAAGATTGTTTAAAAACCATAGTGGAGTTAAAACTATTTGAGGGAAAATTGGATTTTTTTTTATTTGAAAAATTGGAGTCTCGAAAATTATTTGAAAATTGATTTTTTAATAAAATAATAATAATAATAATAATAATAATAATAATAATAATAATAATAATAATAATAATAATAATAATAATGATAATAAAAAATAAATGTGAAAATTGGAATTTCGGAAATTGGAAATTGGATCAGGAAATTGGAAAATTGGAATTTCGAAAAATTGGAATTAAATTTGGAAATCGAAATTTTTGAAGAAGTATTTAAAAATGGAATTTTAAAAATAAATACATAAATAAAATAAAATAATAATGATTAAATGAATAAATGTGAAGATTGGAATTTTGGAAAACTATTGGAAAATAGGAATTTTAAAATTTTAATTTGGAAATTGGAATCTTAAAAAAAAAAACTTTTGAGAATGGAGTTTTGAAAAATTAAATTTTGAAAGTTATTTGGAGATGAAAGTTTGTTTTGGAAAATTAAACTTTGATATAACAATAATAATAATAATAATGATAATGATAATAATAATAATAATAATAATAATAAAATGAAGAATTAAACGTGAATGAAAATGGATTGGAAGAGTGGAGAAAATGGTGGGAGAGAGAAAGAATGAATAAATAAATAAAAAGTTGGTTTGATGTTGAAATGGGTGAAAGCTATCAAACCCATTTATTTTCTTTCTTTAATAGGTTAGCAACCGGCATGGTTGACTCATAGACAGAGCCCCCCTTTTTATTATTATTATTATTATTATTATTATTATTATTATTTAAAGAAATGAGAACAAGTAAAAAAAAAATGGAAAAGTTAAAAAGGAAATTCACGTGTCTCTTGAAATAATAAAAAAACTATGCCTGCATGCAGTAGTGGGAAATATGTGAAAAGGGCTGGTGGGGTCATTTTCCATTTGAGATATTTAAGGAAATGGGTTTCTTTCCAGCAAATTTTTGACTGGCTCTAGGAGCCATTCTTTCCCTCAGTCAACCCATCCTCACAAATCATCACTCCATCTCTCATATTTATGTCAAGAAACTGATTCCGCCGCCGCCGCGTGATACGCGTCCAACGACTCCCTCTTTGTAATCCAACTCTTCCGTAATTTCAGTTCCAGAATGGTCTCCGGAACAGAGAAAGAAAAATGCGAACAAGAACAGAGCATAACCACGGGAAAACAAACATGCCATTGAGCTAGGTCCTGCTTCATGTACTAATCAGAGGATCCGGAACGGGTGGAAGAAACATGGAGTAATAGCATGATTAATAAAAAGACCGAGCTAAAAGGAGCAAATCGAAACAGTAATTATTCCTCAAAGGAATCCAAAAAAAAAAAAAAAACCAGGAAAGCACCGAAACAGAGTAAGCATGAAAACTCATATTTCACATAGCTCAATGCCCAATAAAATAAAATAATAACATTCAAGTGGCAAGATGAGATGATCAAAACTTGTGACGATGAGGAAGAGAGAATAAGAAAGGTGCAAAGAAACCATACCCGAAGTGTTCCTCTGATACTCCAGAAATCAGTAAGTTTTTTTTTTTTTTTTTGCTACCCTCAACTCACCCACTATATCCGTCTCCCCTTTGCTTCCTCTGTCTCCCTGTGGTTATCTCGCCTCCCCCCAAAAAAATGAAGACCTTCCCCCCTCATTTTTTTCTATCTTCCTTCACACGTTTTCTACCCAACTGGTTGCTTCTTTTCCCCGCCTCCAACTACTCTGCTTCCTGCCCCGCAAAAGTCTCACACGTCTCTCTCTCTCATCCCATCTAGTGGCCCCCCCAATCCTCTATCTCTAGCTGGCAAACACAAGAACTAATAAGAAATAAAAGAAATAAAAAAAGAAAGAAAAAAAAAGCCCCCAGCTGAGGGGGGTCTACGCATACATTCATTTCAAATAATATTATTAAAGTTGTTAGTGGATATGTTATAAGAGTATATTTGCTTTCTAAAATGTACAATGAAAAAAAAATTATTAAAAAATTGAATTTCTCACCTTTGGTTCTCATATAAAAAAATAAAAAAATAAAAAATATAATAAAAATTAATTTTCCCTTTTTTTTCAACCATTAGCAAGAAGAAGCACTTCCAGAATCCCTGCAATGACCTTTAAAAGTAATATCTCGGGCATCAATCTAAAGAGAGTTTGGTAGCTTTCCCTTTAAACTCGGAATTATTAAGGGGCAGCTCGGGCACCAAGGTTTATTAAACTCCTAACAACCAAAGACTAAGGAAGAGGCGGTAGATCGAGGGAAGGGCCAGAGGAGCACCACCGCCTACGCAGAATGGGCGACGAAGGCAAAGCGCCCAGTTTTTTGAAAAGTATGGCTGCGAAAGCCTTATAATTTAATTCATATAAAATGTTATATGCTTTCAGCTGATTCCGATTCAATCTGGAGCAACAGACGCCCTTACACAGAGAGAACCATTCGACCCGCAAGGAACACTTCCGGAACCAAAGCCAAAGGAAGTCATGATGGAAAGTCAAGGTAAGAAGGAAAAATTTATGATTTTTAAATATCTTAAAAAATTAAAATGAATAAAATGAATTTAAAAGTGATATACAAAAATAATTTATTTTCTTTTAATTTTATTTTTTTCACTTTTTATTTTATTTTATTTTTTTTTTATTTTCTTTCTTTTACATTTTTTGAAAGCCAAACATAGTCTAATTTATTTATTTAAAACCCCAATTACTAATGTTAATTGTTATAATTATCTAATTCTTATTTAAAATATAATTGATTATATTAGGGTGTCATTGATATTGTTTCCATTCGAAATGTTTTTTGTAAAAATGTTGTCTCTTAGAGTGTTTTTAAAAGAATCATATAAAAGTGTTTCTCCAAAAAACATTATAATTGATTTTTCAATCCTTCAAGTGATTTTTCTAATTTTTAAAAATATTTCTTAAATTTTGTATTATTTGAAACTAAGGTTAAAAGTGTTTTTCGAAAACACTCCCAGCTAAAACTACTATTGCTTTTGTTGATTTTAGTAAAACAAATTGCACTTCTGGTTTCAAATAATGAAACAAAACTAATCACTTCACCACCAACTAGATTCCAACGTGCTTTCCCAGTAAATAGCCACTGGCACAACTACATGACATTACAACAACTACATAGAAAAATAGGTTTCTCGGCAGCCAAACAGAGCTCAACCCAACATCCAAACTCATTGAGAATTCCACTAACTTACAAATAACAATAACCTCAAAATCATTGGTGGGGTGAAGATGCTAAACATTGTAGTCAGAACAAACAAAGCAGAAATAGTGGGGCGAAGATGCAAAACATCTTAGTGAGACTCACTTATTGGTTTAAAATTGCAGATTCATTCCCTCTGTCATCACTTTAATTAGTGCGGGTCCGGAGTCTTGTGGAGAAGCTACGTCCATCTCTCTGTCATTTACAATTGATAAAATGATGCAAACCATTTTATAAACTTTTTGCATTTTAGGTTGGTCCCAAGCGTGCTCCCGGTGGTCCTATGTTTCTCCTAGATCGATAAATTAAATCCAATCCACCTTATATATTTTTACATATTAACATTAAGATTTGAACTAATTGAACTCAAAGTGGGAATCTATCAATGTGGTTTGTTTTGATTTAATTACAATAATCCATCCTACTTCGTTTTGATCTGTTTTGATTCCTCTAAACAACAAAAAAATAATTTTTTTCTTTTTTTTAATTTAAGTCATATATCGTAATCATAAAACCAAACATTATTTGCCATAAAACTCAAATAATGTTATTATAATAGATATGACAATGAGATTGATTTTTTCGGTATCGATCTCATCCTGTCCCTAATGGGAGTGGATTTGAGAAGTTTTTAAAACCCCAAGATTAGTTCAAGTATGAATTTGTCACGCCATGTCTATCTTGATTATATATGATGTTAAATAAAAAAATTATATAGTTGATTTTTTTTCAACATTTTTAACATAAATAAAATATTAATTTTCATAAAAATATAAATATTTATAAATTATATTTATTTATAATAAAAATTTACTTTCAAACTCTCCTGTAGTCGATGGGACGACCTCAATGAAGTTTTGGGTTTGTGTTTTTTATAATGTGCTTTATGATTACATTTGGATCAAATGGACCAACTATTTGAATGGGCCGACCCTTGTGAGAGACACAGATGATTTTTAAGCACTCTAATTATCTACAAAAAATTATTAAAAAAGATAATTACCCCTTTTTTAATTATCATGATTTGGTGGTGATAAAAATACTACTTAGCCTTTCTATATATGAGGATGTGAAGCTGAGGTCTTGTTCAATGAAGAATAATGAGTTGGTAAGATCAATCAAGGTCTCATCAAGACGGGTTCAAAGATGTAGCTCATTTTGAACACAACTTTTAGAGATTTAGAGGATAAGGTCTTGTGTAAGGTTGAAAATGCATTCCTTTTCTTTACATTATACAATTGCTTAGAACAAGACCTGATACAGCATTGTTCTGTTTAAGCTTTTATTGGAGGTGGTAATGAAGCAATGAATGTGAGTAGCTCTTTCAATTTTCTGCTCTGCTTCTTTGTTGAGATAATGTAGAGAGGGCTAAGAATTTCTACAAAAAAAAAAAAAAAAAAAAAAAATTATGAAAGTGAATGTAATTTATAAATTTAAAGTAGTCTTAGAGCTATTTAGATGATTTGTGGCAGATCAAACTTATCGACTAGGGTATTGGCCTTTCTTCTAATTTTCATCAGTGTTCCTAATCGACATCCACCTCAGTCCTTGCATGGCCTTGCAAAATCTTGAATCGTTCAGCTATACCCAAATGAGGCATTGGAAGCCAAACATGAGTGAGCAGCTCTCTGCCTTGCCTCACCTCCTTGCCATGGTGATTCCATCAAGCCATTTTTTGAGCACTCACAGAACTTGATTAAGTGTGGGAACTGTATTTTTGCCTTTATTCTCCCCAGCTGCAGGCTAAACTTCATGGCTCGGAGACCAAAGAATTTTGTTGTGTATGAAAAAAGATGGAGTGGGGGTTAATAAAAAAGACAGTGATAAAGCTTTGAGTTTGGGATCAACTAATAAATCTGAGACAACCTCAGAATCCATAGAACATTTTTCAAACCTCGTGGATTTCTGTGGCCTATAATGTCATGGAAGTTTCTTGATGATTTCTTCTAAACTGGCTCATGTATGCTATAAGCATAAGCCCTACTGCTATGTCATTAATTCTGTAAATGAACTACTAGATCATGTAACAAATTCTGACCCTCTTCTTAATTGCTTTTCTAGGTAGCAACTTTAGTGAATTGTTTATTTGTTTGTTTTGGCCATACCATACATTTGTTCACTGGTATGCTACAAATCTTTAAAAACACGTCTCTATCAGTATTGCTTCCAGATGAGGGTGGCGAAAGTCCATCCTCATAAGAAACAAAATAGTAGGCTTCTCGCTTGTGCTCCCTGGCTACATTTCAACAAAATGTTAAGACTGCTTTCAAAGGGGAGAGAGTGAAGCCCTTTCTAATCTTTTATAGTTGTGTTGTTGGGGAATGGTGTTACGGTGTGAAATGAACTACTTAAATCATTAATTAGTAAGGTTATTAACTGGGTAATATGCAAATCAATGGTTTTAGTTGAAGAAAGATTCCACATGTGACTGGGATTAAGGGAAATGTCAAGGAAGCTATCCCTTTCTATCCAGCTACAAGATAAATTTCACAGTTCCAGTTATTTTCTCTAGGTACAACCTAAAATTTTCAGTTCCAAACCCGAAGATTTGAGTCTTGTAGAAGCCTCTTTCTCCTCAGCATTTTAGGAAAAAGAGGTGGCAGAATGGAGGATCCATGGCCAAGGTCATTCTCTCATGGGTGGCACAGAAGCTCTCTGTTCTGGTCATTCAAGAATCAGGCCTTTTGAATGGACTTGAAGAAAAGGTCAATTCCATCTACTTGGAACTGGGTTCTTTATTGAGAGAACCGTCAGAACTAGAGGAGTTCAGGGGCATTGCCTATGATACAGAGGATGTAATTGATGACCTGACACTGAAATTGTGATGTCCCACATCGGATAGGGGAGCAAGTTCCTGACGCTATATATGTAGAGACTCCTCTTAACCAAGTAGACGCGTTTTAAAGCCGTGAGGGCCCATTTGGGCTCAAAGCGGACAATATCTACATGGTTGGGTGCGGGTCGTTACAAATGGTATCAGAGCCGATCTCCGACCCCGGTGTGGAGGTTTGTTTGGCTCCGTAAGGGGTGTTTGTCTGTTTGGCCCCGCAATCCCATGGGACACAACGAGGACGTTGTGTCTGCATGGGGGGGTATTTGTGATGTTCCACATCGGATAGGGGAGCAAGTTCCTGACGCTATATATGTAGAGACTCCTCTTAACCAAGTAGACGCGTTTTAAAGCCGTGAGGGCCCATTTGGGCTCAAAGCGGACAATATCTACATGGTTGGGTGTGGGTCGTTACAGAAATCATCAGCAACAAGAAAGAGAAGTAGAGTTCACAAGAAGCTGGAGCAGATCAAGGCTAAGATCTATGATGTAAGTAGAGGGCCAGCTTCTTACGCTTTCATACCAGCACAACCAGTAGAGGAACAGAACATAGCCATCACAGTTGTTTCCCCGGTTATAGATAAACTTACAGCTCTTTTAGCTCAGTTGTCTTTCGTCCTCAAGTGAGATGGAAGGCCAGAAGGTTACAGGATGAATTTAAGTTAATGAAGAATCAGAAAATTTAGATGAAAGTGGAATGAAATGGATGGAGGAACTCTGCAACATTTCTATTTATGCAGCAGATGTAATTGGGTTCTACACCAACAGGAGGAAACAGTTTAAATGGAAGGAACTGTAAGGACAGTCATCACAGCCTTTGACAAATTGTGGTCTCAGCTTCGTCTAGGCATGGAGTTGGATGCAATCAATGCTAGGATCCAGGACATTTCTGAGAGCTTGTGGACAAATTCATAAGAAAAATCCATACTAATTGAATACACATCAGTAACTTGGAAGAAAGCCTAAGAGGTGCATATATATTGTACATATGCCAATTATTTCCTTTATTTTCTTCCTTAAGTACAACTACTTTTATGCAAATGGATGTAAAAATGTTTAGGATTCCACACACAACATAACACAGTAAGGAAGAGGTGCATATATATATATTCTACATATGCCCCTTAAATAAAACAAAGCACAAATGGGAGTAACAATTCTAAGGAAAGATTCCACCTTTAAAATGAAACTTAAAGCAAATGCAACAATGGTGGAACTCTCACCACCTCAATAGAAACTCCTTTGAATGAAAGGATTGAAAACCATTTTTGAGAAAAAAGGAATTTCTATGGAAATGGAGAAAATCCACCCAATCTCTTTGTCATCAGCATTTCTAATTCACAACCAGCCTAATCCAGGTATACATGTTCAGTAATACCAAAATGAGCCATCAGAAGCCAGACATGAGTAAGCAGCTCTCCACCATTCTTTAGCTCCTCAGCATGGCGATTCGGTGGACAGTGACATGAAGCATAACATAGCATCTCTACCCACACACGACTCATCATCTCCCACTTCTTTTCACAGTTCCATTCCTCTTTTTTCTCCAGGGATTGCAAAGACTTGGCCAGCCTGCAGGCATCGGATAACACTGACTTGCTTCTTTCTCCTTTCACTTTCAATGGTGGAATTTCAGTGTTCACTTGAAGAAGTAACCTTTCACAAGCTTGGATTCTATCTTTTACACACTTAAAAATCTCCGTGGCCTTAGCACAGCTGTCTTGAAATCGGATTTGTCCAATTCCATCAGGCAACATAACGGGGTGCTTGACCAGAAGATACACCATATAATCTGATAGCAGCTTGCTTGCTTCACGGTTTGAGTTCTCGGTAGGGCTTGATTTTTTGTTTAGATCAGTATAGTAGCAGAGATCAGTTGCCACGTGCCAGAGGAGAATGCACGCATCGAATTCTCCCTCAATGCTCCAGCGTAACGTACAGAAACATTTCATCTCTTCTAGCGTCCGTTTTCCTCTGTCAGCACATAATTCCTTGGCTTCCTTAATGCCTGGGGCATGCCTTGATTTCTCCTGAAGCTGTTCAAAGATCAATTTTTTCAAATATTTGGGGACATCTGAATTCTTAGAAGAACATTCATCCAACATCCGAGGAATGCAAAAGAACTTCCAGACCTCACTGAACTTGATAGGCAAATTTTTGAGGCTGTAACTTATTAGATTGTACCGTGCCATGGAATCAGACCATCTCTTGTTTGCAGGGAAGAGATAAGGTAGTCGGCAACTCGATATGGCTTTGCAGATCCGAGTCACTCGTGTTTTTCCTTGCTTGTTCAACCAATTCATGGTCCTGTCAGAGGAACACAGTAGAATAATAGAATAAATCTCCTCAACAATTGCTCCAACCAGCAACAACCATGTTATAATCACGTCAGTAGTTGAGCACTCATGCCCGTCAATTTTCATGAAGCCGATGAATGTTGAGATTTCTGAAAATAGACAGATGAAACGGCGTACCAAACCCCATTCATCAGAAACCTTCATTGGCTTGGTATAGAAGATGTCATAAATGAACCCAAGCTCAATCTCAATCACTTCGAAAGCTTGTTTCCAAGATATATTATTGAAGAAGGACTTGCTTTGTTCAAGATATGTCGGCTTAAGGACGACATCTGTAAATAAACGCTTGAACTTGGGGAAGAATTCAATAGCCTTTTGCAAAGGGGCTGCAACTAGGATACTTTCATTTCTGGGGTCTGGCGAAGGTGTATTCTCCACCTCAGCTTTCTTGCAATCACACCCTGTCATGAATGCGGCATAACTGACCCCATCATACTCTGCCATGAATGCGGCATAACACTCACACGCACAGCTGGGCTCCTCATCGCTGGACTCCTCATCTCTGGGCTCCGTATGAATGGTCTCCGTATCACTATTCTCCTCATGACGGATCTTGGTTTTTCTAAAATGATTGGAGCTTGCGGACCTTAGAAACCAAGTTTTCTCCCCGTACTTGATCAGTCCTGTCACAAACATTGGAATGGTTATAATATTGAGTGGTCTGCTCTTCCAGGACCTTAAAAAGATGCTCGATGCCCACACAAACTTCAAGAGTAGCTGAATGAATTGTCTTTTCCACAATTCATTGTCTTCCAAAGAATAGGCTGTGATGGTGTCCGGGCCTCCAAGGTGCTGTAGCAGAAATGGTAGCCAAAATGCCTTTATCAAGTCGTTTTGTTGTGATGAGTTATCTTCACTGGTTCCTTGCCACTTGAAGAGCGCGCCAATAGAAATATCAATTATCGCATCTTTTGTTGCGTAAGCTTGCCAAATGATGGATCTAAGCCAGTTTCCTGGTGTATATTTTCTCCTGTTGCCCAGGAGGAGGAGCTGTATTTGTGAGAAGAGGCTGACTAAAATGAATACACGGAGTAGCCAGTCATTAAGAAATACTTTCACAATTAGGCGCAAAATTTTCTTTCTCATATTCATGATGATTATGCAGCTAATACCTGAAAATATAAAAAGAAATTATCAGATTAATACAGAAGATCTGAATGTCAATTGATCATTAGAAATGACAGAGTTGAATCGATGAGGAACAAAATTCAGCATGCTCAAAATCTAAACCTTTTGACACATCTCAATCATACAATACTACTATACTCCTTTCTTGTAGATATTACTTGTAGTATACTTTGATTTTATGGATATATCGAAGATATATCGACGGATGATTTGGAAAAAATTCTGATAAGCCTAAAATTCATCAAAACTTATCGAAATATAAAAAAAAAAAAAAAACCTTATAAAAATGTAATTAGAAGTATAATAGTCATTGTAAAGTTGTTTTGTTAAATAAAATTATTTATGTATGATATAATTTAACATATTTGATAATAATATTGTATGCATTGATAAAAAATATAAATTTTATAAGTGCACATTCATTATTAAATTACATAAAATATTATCAGATAATAAGATTATTATATTTGATTGTAATATGTCTAATTTTAAAATATATTTAATATTAAAATTATGATACATTTAATTCAATTATATAAAAAATATGTATAATTTTTTAATATTTAATTAATATATTAATAATATAAAAAACACTATAAAAAAAATTATCATGATGATATTTATATTTTTAGTAATTAATTAAATAAAAAAATTCATCTAATTATAAAAAATTATAATTAATTTGTTCTTTAAAATATTCTTTTAATATATATATATATATATATCAAGGTGAACTTGCCCATTAGTGGGTAAGGTATATTCTTAAACTTTTGTTTGGGTTTGAGTCCCCCTATAGGTAGAAAATTAAGGGATTTTTGTGACCCACATTGGAGCTCACAATTTGAGATATTTTCCCTACTTCATAGATTAATATGCAAATGCCAAATTTTATGGAAATTTTCATCCATGAACACAAGAAAAAGTTCCACACTGAAATCGAGGTTAGGGATCACATGTAGAGAAGCATTGCATCCGGAAGGAATTGCTCTTCTTTATGTAGATATTATTTGCTCTAAATGTAATGTGTGTCTACATGATTTAGAGAAACTATATACTACTTTTTTCCCTCTAAGAATGGTATCACACCATTAATAATTCATTAAGTAAAAAATTCAAATTTTTTGCATCCTCTCTTGCTTTCAACACAGTGATTTAGCACATCTAAGCAATTTCTTCCATGAGCACATTTTTGGAAATTGGGAGTGATTTTTTTCAGAGGGTGTTTCTGATTTCAAATAGTAAAACAAAATGCACTTCTAATTTCAATTTTCAAATAATGAAGGAAACTAATTACTTCACTACAAACCAGATTCCGACTTGCTTGCCTAGTAAATAGACACTGGCACAACTACATAGAAAAATGGTTTTCTCAGCAACTAAACGGAGCTCAACCCAACACCCAAACTCATTCAGAATTCCACAAACTTACAATAACAATAACCTCAAACTCATTAGTATTCATATAGGCCAACAAGCAAGGATCAAACCGTAACAAGTTTGTATGTAATTGAGATTAAAAATTGAGAATAATCTAGGCCAAAGAAAACATACCCACTTTTCTACGAGTCTTGGAATGTGATGCGAGGGAGAGAGACACACAGATGTGACATGGGAGGTCAAGACTGCAAGCAGAAATAGTCAGTGAAGTCTACGTGAGTGAAGTCTTCCTTACCTCATTTATTTATTTTTTTGGTGTGGCATTTATTTTTTTGGTGTGGCATTAATTTAGTGAGACCGACAATGTTTTAAAATTGCATATTCAGTCTCTGTCATCACTTTAATCAGCGCGGGTCTGGAGTTCTGTGAAGAAGTAATGGCCTCTCTCGGGCGTTTAGGTTTGTCCCAAGCGAGCTCCAGGTGGCCCCAGATGTTTCTCCGGGATTGACGTATTAAATCCAGTTGACCTTATTAATCTTTATATACTAATATTAAGATTTGAAATAATTGAACTCAAATTGGGAATCTATCAATGTGTCAAAAAATAAAAATAAAATATTTTTTTTTCTTTTTAATTTAAGTTGTAATAGTAAAGCTAAACATTGTGTCAAAAAAACACAAATAATGTTATCATAATTGGAAGGACAATGGATTAGGTTTTTTTATATGTCAATTTTTGTCCCTACCATAATGGGAAGAGTTTGAGATAAAAATAAACGGGTTCAAAGTGGGTTTGAGGAGTTTTTAAAACCCGAAATGGGTTTGGGACAAGTTTATATATAACTTTATGTCAGTTCAATTTGTCTTGATTGTTTATAATTTTAAATAAAAAATTATTTTAGTTCGTTTTTTCTTTATTTTAATTTTTTTTAACATAAATAATATATTAATTTTCATAAAAATAAATTATAGATATTTATAATAGTATTTATTTATAAATTATATTTACTTTTAATAAAAATTTAAAATTTTTTAAAATAAAATAATGAATTTTTTTTAAAAATTATACAAGATGGAGCAGATATGAAAATTTGTTATATTTCTTCTGTTATATTTATTTGATGTGGATGAAAATAAATATAAATACTAGTTGACAGATATGAAAATTTAATTTTTTGTTTATTTATTATTTAACGTTAATAAAAATAAACATAAATAAATGAGAAAGGGATAAGGTGAAAGTGACCCCAACCTACCTCATTTATCATCCTAATAAGTAACTCTATCCAGTTACATCCCATCAATCAAATCAAAGCTTATCCTCAATTCCCATCATGTACTAAACCTATCCTCTCCTCCAAGCTTATCCTCCATTGCCATGTAAGGAATCTCAACGTCCACATTGCTGCATACATGATAAGAAATACTTATTTTATGCTAACGACATCAATTATGAATCAAATGCAATCTTTTTCTTCTGTCTTCAATGAAGCTCCACTAAGCCATTCCATTAGACCTTCATATTTTTTGGGATTTTAGCTACTGCTTTAGTATTGTTCATTCCAATTAATTCAGCTTATACCAGAAGACGAATATGTTGAGTTGGAGTATTAAAATTGATTACTGTGAAAACTTGCCTTTCTTATTGAACAAAGAAATATGCAGAGTTTGTTAGGTTGTTACAAGTTAGTGGATTTTTTTTTTTGTTATTTTTCATTTTCTGGATGAGCTGGACTCTTCTCGATTGTTCCAAGCCTTCCTATATATGTTGCTACTGTACAATCAGTGAGATGATGGAATCAATGAATTAGTTTTATTCCTCTCTCAGGCCTTTGTTTGCCTTTCTTGCCATTTACCTTTTGTTTTTCTATTATGGTATCAGAGCGTATTCCTTCCGTTTTTCCTTCCTTCTGAGCATGGCTAAGGGCAAACCTCCTCAACATCCTTTTCAGTCTCCCATGGAAGATCATAGTAGTCCCTATTTTCTTCACAATGGTGATCATCCAAGTCTCTCTCTGGTTTCTCTTTCACTTGCTGGATCTGGTTCAAACTATCATTCTTGGCGCCGATCAATGGTTATAGCTCTAAATGTTAAGAACAAACTTGGGTTTATCGATGGAACCATCTCACGTCCTACTGCAACAAATCTCCTTGTTGGTCCTTGGTCTCGCTGCAACAGCATGGTCATATCTTGGCTCTCTAACTCGGTTTGCAAAGAAATTGCAGAGAGCATCCTCTATCATGAAACAACCATCGAAATATGGAATGATCTATACGAACGATTTCATCAGGGCAGTGGTCCTCGAATTTTTGAACTCAAGCAAAAAATTCTTGCTCACACTTAGGGATCGGCTGATGTCAATACCTACTATACTCGACTGAAATCCTTGTGGGATGAGCTTCGAGAATTCAAGGTGATACCAGTTTGCAATTGCGGTGGCATGCGTGTTTATATGGAGGATCAACAACGAGAATCTGTGATGCAATTTCTATTGGGTTTGAACGAATCCTTCGCTCCGATTCGAGCTCAGATCTTGTTGATGGAACCGACTCCTCCGCTGAACAAAGTTTTCTCCCTGGTTGTTCAAGAAGAACGGCAACGATCTCTTACCACCTCCAACTCTCCGGCATTCACTGCTCCTGTTTCCTCCAGATTTCAAGCGGCATCCAGAGCTTCTTCTCCTACTAATGCCTCTCGATCAAGAAAGGATCGCCCACTCTGTACCCATTGCAACATCTTAGGTCACACAGTTGATCGGTGCTACAAAATACATGGGTATCCACCTGGATTCAGAAATAAGCCCAACTTCAGGCCCAATGGTTCTCGCCCAAATTAGATGCTACCCAATAGTCTTCACACGAATCAGTTGACTCTCACAGATGGCTCCACCGCCTCTGCATCTCCACTGCCTCTCACTCATGACCAACACAATCAGTTATTGGCTCTCTTGAGTTTGCACAGCTCGAGTGGCTCCTCTGCCTCATTCGGTGACAGCAACCCGCTTCAGCAATCCATTTCCAACTTCACTGGTATCCTTTCTCTTTCTCCTTCATCATCCACTCTCAACCCTAGCATTTGGATTTTAGATTCAGGGGCAACCCACCATGTTTGCACTAATTCCTCCATGTTTCACTCTATTCATTCATTTTCTTCCAACACTGTCACTTTACCCACTGGTACAAAAATACCAATCACCGGAATAGGCACCATTCATCTGTCACCTCATCTCGTACTTGAACATGTTCTCTACATTCCAACATTTCAATTTAATCTTATCTCCATTAGTGCCTTAACTCAAACCAATTGTTTTTCCTTTGATTTTACTACTTGTTTTTGCTTCATTCAGGACCATTCACAGGGGAAGCTGATTGGGATGGGTAGACGTCAAGGCAACCTTTACCTCTTAGATAGCTCAGTCTTTCGTTCTATTTCCTCTGTATTCGTTGTTGATAACAAAACTTCTGCTCATGTAAACAAATTGTGGCATTTCAGATTAGGCCACCCATCCAATGTCAAACTCAGTGTATTGAAACCTCATTTACAGTTGCAAAGTAATGACCAATCTTTCTTGTTCAATTTGCCCTCTGGCAAAACAGAAACGTTTGCCATTTGATTGCCATAATAATTTATCTCATTCTCCCTTTGATCTCATACACTGTGATATTTGGGGTCCATTTCATATTCCCACACATGATGGATTTCGTTATTTTTTGACAATCGTTGATGATTGTACAAGGAATACATGGGTTCATCTTCTACGTGCTAAATCTGATGTCAAGACCATTTTTCCACAATTTTTCTCCATGGTTAAAACCCAGTTTGGTCTCACAATTAAAGCAGTTCGCAGTGACAATGCCCCTGAATTAAACCTGTCCAATCTCTTTACCCAACTTGGTGTGCTCCATTTTTTCTCTTGTGTTGAAACTCCTCAACAAAACTCGGTTGTTGAGCGTAAACACCAACACATCCTAAACGTAGCTCGGGCCTTATATTTCCAATCCAACATACCTATAGGATATTGGGGGGATTGTGTGCTTACTTCGGTTTACTTTATAAATCGAATTCCATCACCATTACTGAACAACAAAACTCTTTTTGAGCTACTTCATCATAAATCACCATCTTACTCCCATCTCAAATCTTTCAGATGTCTTTGTTATAGTTCAACTCTTCCTAGCACCCATTACAAATTCTCTCCTCGAGCCTTACCTTGTGTCTTTTTAGGATATCCTTTTGGTTACAAAGGTTACAAAATTCTAAACTTAGAGACCAATCGAATATCTGTCTCCCGGAATGTTATCTTCCAAGAATCTGTGTTTCTTTTCAAGTTATCTCAAAATAATAACTTTGTTGCTTCAGATTTCTTTTCTGAAAAGGTGCTGCCTGTTGTACCAGTTTCTACCCCTTCCCCTTCTTTTGATAATTCGACTTCACATCCTAACAGCCCTGACTCTTCCTCCAATGACACTTCACCTCATACCACCTCCCACACAACCACCAGATCTTCTAGAGTATCCCAGCCACCCAAATATCTCTCTGATTATCACTGTTATTTAGCTTCTTCTACTCCTCATTTTGATATATATATCCAACTCCACTCCTTACCCCTTATCCGATGTCATCTCCTACAATAAACTTTCCCCTTCTTTTCGTGCATTTTCTATTTCCATTTCCACCATCACAGAACCAACAACATATGCTGAGGCAGTCGTTGTACCCGAGTGGCAGCATGCTATGCGAGCTGAACTGCAAGCTTTAGAGTCCAATAATACCTGGTCTTTGTGCACTCTACCCCCTGGAAAAACAGCAGTTGGTTGCAAATGGCTTTATCGTGTTAAATATCATGCTGATGGTTCTATTGAAAGGTACAAAGCACGACTTGTTGCCAAAGGGTTCACACAGCAAGAAGGTGTTGATTTTTTTGATACTTTTTCACCTGTTGCCAAGATGGTTACTGTCAAGGTATTACTCTCTCTTGCTTCTATTTACAATTGGCATTTGACTCACATTGATGTCAATAATGCATTTTTGCACGGTGATCTGTCTGAAGAAGTTTTCATGCATCTTCCTCCTGGTTATCACCGTGAGGGGGAGCCTTTATTACCTTCCAACACAGTTTGTAAGTTACACAAATCCATCTATGGCTTGAGACAAGCATCTAGGCAGTGGTTTGCAAAATTCTCTGGTGTTCTAATCTCTGAAGGCTTTCAGCAATCTCATTCAGATTATTCTCTATTTATCAAGACAGCAGGAAATGATTTTATTACTTTGTTAGTGTATGTTGATGACATAATAGTTGCTAGTAACAACAAGATTGCTGCTAATAATTTGAAGAATTCTCTCAACAAAAGCTTCAAATTAAAGGATCTAGGAAATCTCAAGTATTTTCTTGGACTTGAAGTAGCTAGATCAGCTAAAGGGATCCTGATAAACCAGAGAAAATATGCTCTGGAACTCCTATCTGAAACAGGCTACTTAAGATGATGGAGAGCTGCTAACAGATCCCAGCATGTACAGAAGGCTCATAGGGAAGCTTATATACCTTACTATCACCAGGCCAGACCTAACTTACTCGGTGAACAAGTTGAGCCAATTCCTAAGTCAACCGAGGAGACCCCATTTGCTAGCAGTCTACAGGATTCTTCAATATATCAAAGGATCACCAGGCAAAGGTATTTTCTTCTCAGCTTCCTAATCTCTTCAATTAAAGGCCTTCTCAGATTCTGATTGGTGATTACTACTCAAAAAGTGCTATTTGATAGCTTATAATTAATCCTTTTAAACACTTTTGAGTAGTAGTTAGTGCCTTTTAACCCAATTAGCATGTTAAGGCCCCTTTCAATCAATTCTAATCAAAATGTGTAAGTTTTGGTGTTTTTGTTAGTATTTTGATCACCAAAGCATTGTGAGATTGAGGAGAGTTTTATGGAATCCTTGGCAAGCAATGGGAAGCTTAGAGGCATGAAGAACCAAAGCTTTGAAGTCCTTTGCCATAAGCAAATCCGGAATGCAAGGAGAAAAGCAAAGAGGAAAAAACAGAGTGAAGAAAACAGAGGAAGCATTCTTGATGACAGTCACTGCAGCCACTTTTGGAGCACTTCCTGGAGTCCAAATTATGCATACAATATGTCATTTGAAAGCTTAGGAAGTCAACAATCCAATGCTTCAAACCGTGTACAATTTGGAGCTGAAATGAGGAAGTTACAGCCTTTGGAAGACAACTGCTCCAAGCTGAAGGAAGGCTTCAGCAAAGTGTTGCGAAATCACCCTTTTGTTGCGAGATATTTCGCAACACTTTTGCACAGTGCTATGGGCTCCCCCTGAAGCCTCATGCCGCGATGGAAGCCAAACTCCACAAGGTGGAAGTCAATTTCGTGAAGGTGTTGAAGCAGCTGGTTGCTATGAAGAAATTTCGCAGCCCTTCTTGTGCACCTGCGAAATTTCGCAGACCTCACTTTTCACCTGCGAAGTGGTCCTTAGTGCTTCCCGATATTTGTAACCGACACTTGGAGATATTTTTCATTAGATTTTTGTTGTCTAAATGCCCAAATTCTCCTTGTAAACCACCAGTGATAGAATTCCTTAGCTTTTAAGTTAGGAATTTGGCAAAAATATCTATGGAACAGCTATCAATGTAATTGTGGTATAAAGGGAGCCCGAGGAGCCTGTTCTGGGGGTGATGAATCCTTTGTACAGTTTTGGCAAGGAAGTAAAAATACAGGGCACTTGCTCTGTTTCTTCTTTATATTCTTATTTTCTTTTTCATTTTCATTTTCTTGCTAGCCAAACATTCTCTGAGATGTTTTCTCAGAGGATGAGAGGCTAGACTCTTTGTCTCTTGGAGCTAAGGTAACCGGGTGAGTTTTCTCATGCATAAATTGAAAGTTTTGTTGTTTTAGTTGTTAATGAAGAGTAAGTGTGTCCCGTTAATGGTTTTTATCTTTTTAGTTAACTTAAAACACCTTTGAATCACCTGGGCCAACACTTGGTAAGGCAAGTGATCTCCATCCATGGAGATGCACTAGTTTACCCCTTGCGAGCCTTTGGGAGGTGGTTTGAAGGTAGGATTTTCTAGAATAGCCAACACTTGGTAAGCTTTTGGACTCTTAGGAGACATCCATTAGTTACCTCTTGCGAGCTTTTGACGGGTAATCCAAGGTTAAAGATCACCTTGAATGGTAAAGGCTAAGTGAGAGGCTCAAACCATTGCAAGTTGCATCAGTGAGAGGGATTTAGTGTTTGAACCCATTAATGGGAAGCATTTGTACAACACCGGTTGGAGAAGGAACTATATGTTAATTCTCTAATGCGAGGAAAAGAAACAAGTGACCGGAACTCTCCTTTTTGTATGAGGAATCTGAGCCTAGTGATCTGAAACTCCAAGAAACACTTTTCTTTTCTAAGTAAAATCAGTTACTATTTTTGGTTAGCTTAAAACCAATCTTTGTTCAAACGTCTTTATGTTTTCTTTTAAAGCTAACCTTGAAATGAAAAGGCACCAATTCAGCTTTGAATTAATATCATTTGTGAAGTGAAAACCCATCCCAGTGAACGATCCTAGAGCCACTATGCTATAGTAGCTTTGTCTTTGCTACCCTAGTATATGGTGTAATAGGTTATAAATTTTGTTGATTAATCCCTCAATCAAGGAGCACCAGCTGGACACGAATCAGCTGAGACACCAATTAGGCATGAATCAATTGGGTAGCATGCCCAGATTCTAGAAAATCAGTCACTGGATTTTGTATATTTCTTGGAGATTCTTTGATATCATGGAAATAAAAAAAGCAAAGGACAGTTTCAAGATCCTCAGCTGAAGCAGAGTATCGAGCAATGGCTCATGTGACTTGTGAGCTAACATGGTTGATTGCCTTACTCAAGGACTTAGGAGTTCCACACACACAACCTGCTTTGTTGTACTGTGACAACCAAGCTGCTCTACACATTGCTGCAAACTCGGTCTTCCATGAGCGTACTAAACACATAGAGATAGATTGTCATATTGTAAGAGAGAAGATTCAAACAGGTATGCTCAAAACTCTGCATGTTGCTTCACAACATCAATTGGCTGATATACTTACCAAACCTCTCTTTCCTTATCAATTCAATTATCTCATAGACAAGATGGGAATGTATAACATATACATTCCATCTTGAGGGGGAGTATTAAAATTGATTACTATGAAAACTTGCCTTCCTTGTTGAACAAAGAAATATGCAGAGTTTGTTAGGTTGTTACAAGTTAGTGGAATTTTTTTTTTTTTTTTTGTTATTTTTCATTTTCTGGATGAGCTGGACTCTTCTTGATTGTTCCAAGCCTTCCTATATATGTTGCTACTGTACAATCAGTAAGATGATGGAATCAATGAATTAGTTTTATTCCTCTCTCAGGCCTTTGTTTGCCTTTCTTGCCATTTACCTTTTGTTTTTCTATTATGGAGGAATAGAATTTTGGAATTCATGGCAAAGGATGTTGTATCAAGGGTGATATAGAAGCGTTCTCTTTTGCTCATTCAAGAGCTTGCAGCTTTGGTTGTAGTTGAAGAACAACTCCAGTTCGTTGAAAAGGAGTCGAAGAGTACTAGGATCCATGATCAATATAGCCTATGATGTGGATCGAGGATGTCATGGATGACCTCATGCTCAAACAAGCAGTACAAGAAAGGAAAAAGGGATTTCTGAGAAGGTTTGTTCTATCGCAAACCCTTAATTTTGTCCTTTTGGTAGGTGTTTTTTTTTTTAAGTTTTTATTGCGGCTTCAAATCTCTTTTGGAGATATATCTTGGAGGGATTAGGTGGAACCTGATCGTGATTTTAGTTGCCTTCAAATTTAGTTTAGGATCTTGCTTTTCCTAGTGATTTTTTTTTTATTTTGTTTTTTTTCTTTGGGATAGTTTTTTTTAATTACTTTTTTTTTTTAAATTTTTTATTTTTAAGATTGACTTTATTTTAGATTAATTCACTTAGGAATGTTTATTTTTTTTACCAAAATGAATTAAGTAAAAAAATAAACATCACTTTAATCTTATTTTAGAATAATGTGTTTAGTATTGTTTTAGATTAATTCATTTGGTATCGCTTTTAGATGAATTCGATTAGAATAATGAATTAACTAATTTTAATTCTTTTTATTACGATACTCATTTCATGGTTTTGAGAGTTTTCATTTGGTCTCACTCTTCTATTTGGGAGTGAAGGAGGATATCATTAGTGGATGGAGGGTCACGTGTCTTTAATAGAATTCTCATCACCATGCATGGATCCATTTGAGGAGTACTATCAGTAACTTGGGAGAATTTTCATCACTCGTCCTAAATACAGTACCACTACATGCCCATAGAAAGCACTTCACCATCATACATTTTAGATGAGCCTCACTCACGTGAGGATGAGGAGGGAACTCACGTGATCATGATGTGTTTTTGACAATGTTTTAAAAATCGGATCGGACCGGTCGGTTCGACCATCGACCGATCACCATTCCGGTCTGATCTAGCCAATTGGCCCGCAAAGTAGTTGAACTGGAATCGAATCGGTTGAACTGGTGATCAAACCGCAGAATTGGACGAACCGGCCGGTTCCTTCTTAACCGTTCGACTCAAATTTTTTTTTCCTCCCAGCATCCGCGCTGCTGTTCCCATTATCGCCGGTCACTTGAGCGTCGTCCCGCTGGTAGCAACCCCCACTCAATGGAAAGCCCTCCCCTGAAACGTTGCGAAGCCTCGTCGCCGGCCACTCAACCCCCCCTCCCCTACGGCTGTTCCCATTATCGCCGGCAGTGTTTGAAATATCGAAAAAATTTGGCAATATTTCTCAAAAATCGTGGAGTTAGGGTTTGTGAAATTTAAATCCATTGGCATAAAAGCAAAGAGACCCCTAGAACAGATCTAGAAAACACAGGGAGCAAAAAAAATAGCAATTTTGTTGGTTTTCCTTGGGGGTTTTGAACGGATTTTCTCGGAAATCAAATGGGGGATGGATTTTCTTGGGAATCAAAAAGGGGTTGCAAAGAAAAAAATAAAAAACATGATTAGATTAGTAACTGTGAGGATTGAGAGTGGTGGAGGAAAGTAGGGCCTTTTTACCTTTTAGGGATTGTGTCGTCTGGAGGGCACCTTAAGAGAAAAGGGCTTCTTGATGCCTCGAGTGAGAGAATTCCTCCATATAAATAATAATTAATTATTAATTATTAATAATTCATCTTAATTTTTATTAAATCAAAACCGTGGCTTGAGTTCAATGCATGCTACCATTGGACTATGATAGTCTTTGATAATATATATTTAATTTAAATTTGTTAAGGTTCATCATTAAAAAAAAAATTTAATTTTAATTATTTTATTTTAAATTATATTTAATTGATTAATAAAAATATAAAAAATAATATTATATATTTTTTAAAATTTTAATAGTATATTTATATAAATATATATATATATATATATATATATATATATATATATATATATATATATATATATATATATATATATATTTATGATGTCATCGGTTCAACTACGGTTCAACCATCGGTCCGACCAGTGAACCGTGAACCGGTAATTTTTTCGGTTCAATGTCCAGTCCGATTCTGAAAACATTTCTGAATGTTCCAGAAGACTTTTGCCACGGGGTGAATGGGTCAGAACCGTACTACCACACGGGACTGGGAGAAGACTCTGGAAGAAGCATCAATCTTTCTGTTGGCAGCTGGCATATGGTAGCATGAGGATTGCGTGTCTAATGGATTCCAGAAGCTTCAATGGTGGGGGAGGACACACCGACCGGGAAGAAGAATCCTCTCCGTCTTGCAGTGGGTTTTTCGGAGAGAGAGGAAGAACAGATCATCATGGCATTGCATCAACATGGCATGACCTAGCGTTTTCTGCGAGCTTCAGTTTTCGGCATTAGCACCATGTCCATCTCTGGAAGGAGAACATACCACCGCCATTGAAGATCTGCACCAGCACACCAGTTCCATCATTTGGACACTGCACCCACATCTTCATCTCGCCATTTTTTAGATTTCTGTCAGCATAACACGCAGGCTCCACCACCTGGCTATCATCTGCGCACCATCAGCGCATTATCTATCTCCGCCATTCTGCATCCTCTGAACACACGACATCTTGACATCTTCATTTGCTGCACATCAGAGCATCGCTACCATAATGCATCTCGTTCCGGGAGGTTCCATCAGTTGTGTTCCAGATTCAGTATCACGTCAATTCATCACCACTTCTCTCAGTTTCCTTCACCTTTCTCGCTCTCCAAACAGTGGAACAGACACACCACCACCACGTGCTAGCCAGAATCATCAGGGATTTTGAATGCGCATCTTCAGCAGAGGAGAAGAATCATCAAGGCATTCTGGAAAAGACCACCAATCGGATCCCTCATCTGCGGACAGCGCACTAACATCAGCTTCACTTCCACCAGTGGCAAGCGTCTCCATCAGCTTCACACATGCATCGCGTTGTCTGCACACCACACCAGTCCCGTCTACCACAGCATCTGCATATCCATAAATACGTACGCATCAACAATAAACCTCCAATACATCATCCATGTCTCCTACATCTTCATCTGAGTACACACAATCAGCATCCATCATGAAGGAAATCAGCATGCACTACTAAGGATCATTAGCACGCAAACTGCCATCAGCTCCATTGAAGAAATACATGCGGCCATGTCAGATTTGCAGGAGGATTGAGTTCACCCACTGTTGCACTATGACACCCGTCAATGATACATGCACTCATCATCAGAATTTTAATCACCATCAGAACAAGATATAAAGGTGAGTTTTGATATCCTTATTTCTATTTGAATAAAAAAAAAATCAATAACCTAGCACATACCGATCATGGAAGGATGTTAGTGAAATGCTTTGTTTGATTTAAAAAGAATAAACTGATGTGAGGATGGATGGTGGTCGGCCATCGAAATTCTTTGGTAATGGCTTTTGTTGAACTTTCAAAATCAACTGAATGTGGAATAATGTGGTCGGCTACGAGCGATGTCAATGGCTGGTGTTTGTTTACAATGAATGCATGGCAGGCATGGAAGAGTGTCAATGCTTTGTTTTAATTTTTAATTTTTATTATCAGTGGAATGAGAATGGGTGTCGGCCATGGAGATTAGTTAATGGTATATATGTGATTCAGACTTATAGGAGAGAAAAAAAGAAGTAAAAATACTTTCTAAAATTACTACCAAATAAACTTTAAATTTCATCTATAAAAACATTTATGAACAAAAATTATTTCGTCCCGATCACTAAAATTATGTTTGTTGAACTTTAAATAAAAATCTATATATGAATGTAGTGGATGGTGGCAGCCATGAAGTTGTGATAATTTAGTTAGCTAGTTTTGAATTTTAAAATTCTATAAAAGCTACGTGGAAATGAAGCTTAATGTAGTTCGATTGTTTGGATTAGAAAAATCAACATGAGGAAGAAAGGTAGCTATGCATGTGTTGGTATCAGCGGCTGTCTGAATAACATAAAACTTAAGGGAGTGAATGATGGCAGCCAGTTTTTGATAAGAATAATGTTAGTATTAGTGGCATGTTTACATGAAATAATAATAATAATAATAGGGTAGTGGAGATATACTATGATATTTGGTGATTGTTTTAAATTAAGCATGGGAATGTAGGAAATTATACTTAGAACATATTTGGATGTTAATTTGGATTCTAAATTAAGTTACAACTGTTAGTTTGTTAGAATTCACATTCACATGCTTACACTTTTTCTGGATGGTTTGTGTTTGAGATTTTATATGTCTTAATATTTTTAAAATTGTTTTCAACCGTGTTCATAGTCAAATCAATCTTCTAACTTCTATTTAAAATTCATCTTAGTCATTTTAATTATGAAATTTCAATTTTCCAAAAGACAATGCAACCTTATTTTATTCGGTTTGCATACTTAAAAAAAGGTTTTAAAATGAATTTTGATCTTGAATGATACACGAATTAAAATTCATAACTCCAATCAATAGAGTCATTTTCGACTTTGATGAGCTTTGTTGTGATCATTTGAGGTTGAGAATTATGGATGAATTCATGGAAATTAAAAAGGGATTTGGTAGATCCCTACATACAATGTTTTCAAAAAATCAGTTTTCTATTACCACTGTTGAATGTCCATTTCTCCTTTGAATTTTTAAATTGGAATTCAATCACTTAGATACCCCCTAAAATTATTTCAATTCTTTTATATTATTATTGACTCCTTAAATGTGTGACATAAATTTTTTCTAACCTAAAACACTTCTCCAAACAATGGATTTAATTTAGTATTCCAACAGGTGTAGTTTAACCACTATTCTAGACACCTGAAATGTTTCTATAAAAATAGATTGCTGGATGACTTTGAAAGATTGGTTTAATATTTTTCCTTCATTCTAGACATCTTGAAATTGATTTTTGATACATAAAATATTGAAAAATGTTTTCCCAATTTTGAACCAAGAGGTTATTTGGTTGTTTTTAAAATTGATGCATATATTTTCTTACCTTACCAATATTTTTATTGCAAATTAACATGCTGAACATATGGTATGATTTTTTTGTATCACTTTATCACATTTATGGGGTGGCTAAAAAGTTGATTTATTCATGCTATAGAATTCAATCTTGTTCTAGACCTTTTAGGATATTTTAGTGAACCGGAATTGATTGAAGATTTATTTAATTGTTTGATCACTTGAATGATAAGCTAAACATGTAGAATATGTTCTATGAAAATTTTTGTGATTAAATTCATATTTTAGATATTTTTTTAGCATTTATTTTGTGAACCTTCGTATTCTGATTGTATGCTGAAATTCCTATATATAACTTTATTTGTTATTTGATTTGGTGTTATTTGGCGTATCTTTGTTTGATCTTGACTTTTGTATTATAATATAGACATAATGAGGGTGTTACCTAAATTTTTCTATGATAAAATATTACTTTTAGGTATTTATTTATGATTTTCTTAAAGCAATTGACTATTCTGCCACTTTGTTGCATATTTTGACTTGGTCACTTATTTTGGTATTTTTGAGTCCTCTTGTGAATTAGTTTGTCTTTGATAATAATTTGTATGTGTATTCTATGTGATAGTTGATATTTTTTAGGTTCTTTGCCATTTTATTTGAGCCATACTTATGCCATGTAAATTAGGGTTCACTATCATAGTTATTTGTTGTCGTGATTTATTCTAACCGCTATAGCTATATGCAAGCACATTGTAAGCTATGAATGCTATCAAGGTATGCCCTTTGTTTCATTTATTTCTTCAACTCTATAAATAGATGTATTTGTGAACATCTTTGTGTTTGATTATGCTTTGATCATTGCTTATTTTTCTTGCGTGATATGAATTGCATGTTGTATTATTCGTTAAACTAACTTTAATGTTTACATGAAATTGCTTTAGGTTGCAGCTCAGGTACACATATATATCATTTTCTTTGTGTGATTGATTTATTTGGTGTGATTGTTTCAATATGAATAACATCCTATTAAGCTTAAGATAGTCATTTTTATTATCTTTGATATCTACTAATTTTCATATCAATTGTCATAGTTATCTCAATTTATTTAGTAGAGACTTGTTTTAAGGATTAGAGGGGTATTATCTTATAGTATCTTCCCATAGAGTAATCTGACCCTAGATCTGGACTTGAGTTCTCAAAGACATGATTTTCCAAAATAAAGAGTCATTTTTTAATGTTTTATTTTCCCCTTAAAAAAAAAAGTGACTGACTCTAATTCTTATAAAAATTAGTTTTTCACTAAAAAGCGAATCTCACAAGCGAATGGGAACACACGTGAAAAATACGGTCCACACTCTATTCATCACTAGATTCATTCATTAATATCAACTTCATAGAAAGTTGGAATGGATGAAGGTACAACTTTCCAAGCTAGCTCTTTCTGCCTATGTTCCTATTCTTCATGCCTCGTATGCTATTGATATTGAAGAAATGGATTGGGAATGCCAGAGCTCACTACAAGATCAGAATACGGCCAACACTGTTGTTTCCCCAATCCTTGAAAAAGTTATAGCTTTGCTAGCTCAGAAGTCTCTTTATCCCCAAATGAAAAGGAAGGCTAGGAGGTTACAAGGCAAATTTAGGCTGATTAGTAGTTTTCTAAGAGAACTAGAATCAGAAGAGTTAGATAGTAGAGGAATGGCTTGGATGGAGGAACTCTGTGACCTTTTTCCCATTCTGCGGTAGATGTAATTGGGTTCTTCATCAACCGATTAGAACATCTCAGTAGGAGTTGGAGGGGACCTTTTGGGAGAGTTGTTTTGGCCTATTACAATTTTAAATGTCAGCATAAGCTTGCCATGGAGATGGATGAAATTCACTCTAAGATCTTGGAGATCTCTGTGGGGAGACAAAAAAATGCTCGCACTTGATGTATTCGAATCAGAAAGCCAACATCTACATTCTTCAGAATCCTGTCAGCTTTTATGATGATGTGCATGCCCTAATGACATGGTTGCTCGCAGAGGATAAAAGTTTCTGTGTGATTTCAATAGTAGGTATCAAAGGCATTGGTAAGACAACCTTAGCCAAGTTGGTCTATAACAATGACATTGGGGATCGTTGCCCTTATTCGTGCCTAGACCTCTGCAACTTGTAAATTTCAAATTCCTGAGGACGTGATGAAAGCATTTATGTACTACGACACTAACAAGCCAGTAAGTTGGTGGGATGAGATGACACAGATGGTCAAAGCTTTCCTGAGTGATAAGAGGTTTCTCATAGTTCTAGATGATGCCCACTGTGTCTCTTGTTTTAATGAAATCATAGCAGCATTCCAAGACACAATGAGTGGGAGGACAATGATTCTAACCACATGTGAAATGAGTTTGCTTTCAAATCTCAAATTGAGGAGTGTTCATCATGCATGGCGATTACGAGGAGATGATGAGAGTTGGGTATTATTTACTTATGCCATGAAGGTAAACATACTATTAGAACTACTAAATCTGAGAAGTGAAATTGTGAGAAAATGTGGGGGGTTGCCAATGGCAATGGTAAAATTGGCAGATGATTTGTCACAGAAGGATGCAGCCATTAAGGAATGGTCCAGTGTGCTCCAGCAGTTTAATGGAGACCATGACCTATGGTCTAATACCTTGAACAAGATCAACGAGGATTTGCCCTTGCAGATGAAGCGATGTCTGTTTTATTGCAGGCTATTTCCTCAAGATTTTGCGATTCCAGCAAGAAGATTATGTTGTGGCTTGCAGAGGGTTTGGTGCAACCAGGGGGAAAGAATGAATCTCCAGAAGATGTTGCAGAGGTGCTTGATAAAGTTGATAGCTCAGGGCATGGTTCAAATGATAAACAAGAAGCCTAATGGGAATGTTAACTCATGTCGCCTTCCTGATGCCCTACGACAGCACTGGTTATCAAAAGCTCAACAAGCTACATTTCTTCAAGTTCAGGCTAACACAAGATCTGAGTTGTCCCAAAGCACTGGTCTAACCCACCACCTTGCTGATCACTTAGATAAAGAAGATGCCAGCTTTGATCATATCCACGGTGGCTACAACATTGCTTCCACATCATTGATGCCTCAGTACTGCCTTACTGATCACTTGGATAAAGAAGGAAGAAAAGCAGGAGAAGACATAGGAAACTTTCTTCATAGATGCATTTCTAGCAGTTTCCTCCTATTACTAAGGGTTCTTGATCTTGAAAATGTATACAGGCCTAAGTTGCCCAGGGAACTTGGTAAAATAACTCGACTGAGGTACCTTGGCTTGGGATGGACTTTCCTGGAGATGATTCCCTCATCTGTAAGCAAGCTGCAAAACCTCCAAACATTGGATTTGAAGCATACTAGCATCAGTACTCTTCCTAACTCAATATGGAAGATGCGACAGCTGAAACATTTATACTTGAGTGAGAGTTATCTAAGTAAATTCACGTCTCAACCACAAGCAAGGTTTCCAACAGCTCTCCAGACCTTGTGGGGATTACTTATAGATGAGGAGACTCCAGTGAAGGATGGCTTAGACAAATTGATCAATCTTAGAAAATTGGGATTGGCATGTCGGTTAATTCCATCTCAACAGGGGACAATGTCGTTACAATTGGAGACAGTGGCTGATTGGATTTTGAAGCTGAACTGTCTTGAATCTCTGAGACTGAAATCAGTTGATACTAATAATCAACCTTGGGATCTAGTCCTAAAGCCTTTGTCTGGTCATGGGGATCATTCTAGTCTTTATTTGTTGGGATGGTTAAACAATCCATCAATCTTATCTGAATTCCCAGAGTCTCATTGACCTTACTCTATCAAGATCAGAACTAAATGAAGACCCTATCCAAAAATTGGACAAGCCCCCAACCTGAAAGTTCTTAGGTTATTGACCAAATCTTATATAGGAAAGAACATGCTTTCCTCTTCAGGAGGCTTTCCTAAACTTCAAATTCTTAAACTATGGAAGCTAGAGCAATTGGAGGAGTGGAACGTGGAAGAAGGTGCACAGCAAGCTCTCTATGATTTGGAGATTAGGTCCTGTGTAAGGTTGAAGATGCTTCCGAAAGGATTGCAACAAAGAACTCTCTGGAATTTGAAGTTAACAGATATGCCCAAGGAGTCACTACTTTAAGTTCATAGTAATATTCGCTTCTTAGGCTTTGAGAATTTTTTTTTCCCGGTTCAGAGTCAAGAGGGTTGAGAAGCGTCATACTCTTCATTGTTGTCAGGTTCTCCTTTGCTTAGTATTTCAATTAATCACTACTCTGATTGCTTAACAGAAATGATACGAGTTAACTAGACATATAGCTTCTGGGGTGTGGGTTCAGCTAATAAATATAAAACTTCCCCTTTTTTGAGGTGAAATTTGTTTTGAACTTACAATAATATAATTTCAAGATTGTGGTTCTCGCAATAAGCTTTGAGTTTGAGATCAATTATTCAATCTGATCATCTGTGAAGTCTATTGTTGAACAATCATACTAAGCTTAAACGAATAAGATCAAGAAGGCTACAAACACAGAAATGGTGAAAGCTTCCCACCAAGTTTTCACCAAGTGTATTCTGGAAGAAGAGTGAACCAGATCTGCAAAGAAGTGCCCGAAAGCGTCAAAAATGTAGTAAGCCTCATGCAGAATGGTTGACTTGGGGGTAATGCTGCTCTCTGCATCTGTATTAGAATGACCTACCGCAGTTTCCTCTAATATCACTGTCCCCAGCTGTGAAATCTTAAGAGTCTAATGCCATTTGAACTATACTTGTCCGTGAATTTTAGATAACTAGGCACTGGCCTGGTCAGGACAAGATGGCAAGACTTCTCATGTCTTTTTTTAATAAAAAGATAATCACCGTCAGAACTAGAGGAGTTCAGGGGCATTGCCTATGATATAGAGGATGTAATTGATGACCTGACACTGAAATCAGCAGCAACAAGAAGGAGAAGTAGAGTTCACAAGAAGCTGGAGCAGATCAAAGCTAAGATCTATGATGTCAGTAGAGGGCCAGCTTCTTACGCTTTCATACCAGCTCAACCAGTAGAGGAACAGAACATAGCCAACACAGTCGTTTCCGGTTATAGAGAAACTTACAGCTCTTTTAGCTCAGTTGTAGCTTCGTCCTCAAGTGAGAAGGAAGGCCAGAAGGTTACAGGATGAATTTAAGTTAATGAAGAATCAGAAAATTTAGATGAAAGTGGAATGATATGGATGGAGGAACTCTGCAACATTTCTATTTATGCAGCAGATGTAATTGGGTTCTACACCAACAGGAGGAAACAGTTTAAAAGGAAGGGAACTTTAAGGAGAGTCATCACGGCCTTTGACAAATTGTGGTCTCGGCTTCGTCTGGGCATGGAGTTGGACACGATCAATGCTAGGATCCAGGACATTTCTGAGAGCTTGTGGACAAATTCATAAGAAAAATCCATACTAATTGAATACACCTCAGTAACTTGGAAGAAAGCCTAAGAAAAATCCATAAGCTAGTGGACAAACACTTGCAGACATCAATGTTATGTCTTTCACAGGAGGAATCTATCCCTTAATTTGCCCAATTATTTTATGCAAATGGATATTTTCCATTTCATCCATGCCAATTATTTCCTTTATTTTCTTCCTTAAGTATTAACTACTTTTATGCAAATGGATGTAAAAATGCTTAGGATTCCACACACAATATAACACAGTAAGGAAGAGGTGCATATATATATATATATATATATATATATATATATATATATATATATATTCTACATATGCCCCTTAAATAAAACAAAGCACAAATGGGAGTAACAATTCTAAGGAAAGACTCCACCTTTAAAATGAAACTTAAAGCAAATGCAACAATGGTGGAACTCTCACCACCTCAATAGAAACTCCTTTGCATGAAAGGATTGAAAACCACTTTTGAGAAAAAGGGAATCTCCATGGAAATGGAGAAAATCGACCCAACCTCTTTGTCATCAGCATTCCTAATTCACAACCAGCCTAATCCTGGTATACATGTTCAGTAATACCAAAATGAGCCATGAGAAGCCAGACATGAGTGAGCAGCTCTCCACCTTGCGTTAGCTCCTTGGCATGTTCATTCCGTGGACAGTGAAATGCAGCATAACATAGCATCTCTACCCACACATGACTCATCAACTCCCATTTCTTTTCACAATTCCATTCCTCTTCTGTCTCCAGGGATTGCAAAGACTTGGCCAGCCTACAGGCATCGGATAACACTGACTTGCTTCTATCTCCTTTCACTTTCAATGGTGGTTGAAGAAATAACCTTTTACAAGCTTGGATTCTATCTTTTACACACTGAAAAATCTCTGTGGCCTCAGAACAGCTGTCTTGAAATCGGATTTGTCCAATTCCATCAGGCAACATAACGGGGTGCTTGACCAGAAGATACACCATATAATCTGATAGCAGCTTGCTTGCTTTACGGTTTGAGTTCTCGGCAGGGCTTGATTTTTTGTTTAGATCAGTATGGTAGCAGAGATCAGTTGCTAGGTGCCAGAGGAGAATGCTCTTGTCGAAATCTCCCCCAGTGCTCCAACCTAATCTAGAGGAACAGTTCATCTTTTCAAGTGTCCAATCTCCTCTGCGAGCACATAATTGCTTGGGTGCCTCAATGTAGGCAATTGTGGATTTCTCCATAAGCTGTTCAAAGATCAAAATTTTCAAATATTTGGGGACAACATTTGAATTCTTAGAAGAACACTCCAACTTCGGACAAATGCAGAAGAAATTCCAGACCTCACTGAGCTCCTCCAACATCTGAGAAATGCAAAAGAACTTGATAGGATATTTTTTGAGGCTGTAACTTATCAGACTGTACTGTGCCATGGAATCAGACCATCTCTTGTTTGCAGGGAATAGAAAAGGTAGTCGGCTACTAGATATGGCATCACAAATGAGAGGCGTCACTCGTGTTTTGTCTTGTTTGCTCAACCAACTCATGGTCCAGTCAGAGGAACACAGTAGAATAATAGAATAGATCTCCTGAACAATTGCTCCAACCAGCAACAACCATGTTATAATCACGTCAATATTTGAGTACTCGTGCTTGTCAATTGTCAAGAAGACCATGAATGTTGAGATTTCTGAAAATAGACAGATGAAACGGCGTACCAAACCCCATTCATCATAAGCCACCATTCGCTTGGTATAGAAGACATCATACATGAATCCAAGCTCAATCTCAATCACTTCGAAAGCTTCTGTCCAAGGTATATTCTTGAAGAAGGACTTGCTTTGTTCAAGATCTGTCGGCTCAAGGACGACATCTGTAAATAAACGCTTGAACTTGGGGAAGAATTCAATAGCCTTTTGCAAAGGGGCTGCAACTGGGATACTTTTGTTTCTGGGGTCTGGCGAAGGTGTATTCACCACCTCAGAAGTTTCACTTTCGGGTTGGCATGAAACAAAATATGTCTCAGCTTTCTTGCAATCACACTCTGCCCTGAATGCGGCATAACTGACCCCATCATACTCTGCCATGAATGCAGCACAACAAAGCCCATTACACCCTGCCATGAATGTGGCACACGCACAGCTGGGCCCCCTATCGAGGGGGACCCTGGGGTATCGGGGGCAACCAGTCGGGGGGGACCAGGGGCACCCGGTCAAGGGACACCCGGTCGAGGGGCACCCGGTCGAGGGGCACCCGGTGGAGGGGCTCCCGCTCGAGGGGCTCCCGCTCGAGGGGCTCCCGCTCGAGGTGGACAGGGGCGTTGAGTCAGTGAGCCCTGGGTCTCGATGACGGATTATGGAATCTCTAAGATGATCGTTGCTTCCAGACCTTAGAAACCAAGTTTTCTCCCCATACTTGATCAGTCCTGGCACAAACATTAGCATGGTTAGAATATTGAGTGGTGTGCCCTTCCAGGACCTAAAAAGGATGCTCGATGCACACAGAGACTTCAGGAATAGCTGAATCAATTGTCTTCTCCATAATTCATTGTCTTCCAAAGAATAGGCTGTGATGGTGTCCGGGCCTCCAAGGTGCAGTAGCAGAAATGCCTTTATCATGTCGTTTTGTTGTGATGAGTTATCTTCACTAGTTCCTTGGCACTTGAAGAGTACGCCAATAGAAATATCAATTATCGCATCTTTGGTTGCGTAAGCTTGCCAAATGATGGATCTAAGCCAGTTTCCTGGTGTATATTTTCTCCTGTTGCCCAGGAGGAGGAGCTCTATTTGTGAGAAGAGGCTGATTAAAATGAATACACGGAGTAGCCAGTCATTAAGAAATCCTATCACAATTACGGGCAAAATTTCCTGGACAATTCTCCTATTCATGATGATCATGCAGCTAATACCTGAAAATATAAAAAAAAATTATCAGATTAATACAGAAGATTTGAATGTCAATTGATCATTAGAAATGACAGAGTTGAATCGATCGATGAGGAACAGAATTCAGCATGCTCAAAACCTAAACCTTTTGACACATCTCAATCATACAATACTACCATACTCCTTTCTTGTACATATTACTTGTTATAGGCGCCCAATGGACCTTTATAGTTTTAAAAGTGAGTTATATCATAATATGATCCATATACAATATAAATATTATCCATTCTAAACCCAATAAACCCTTATGATTTTAAATGAAGGATATCACAATAATTCCCATATAAACACAATCAATGATGAAAATATCGGTAATTACGGATATATCAGTACTTTGATTTTATGGATATATCGAAGATATATCAACGGATATTTTGGAAAAAATTTCAATAAACCTAAAATTCATCAAAACTTATGGAAATATAAGAAAAACTTTATAGAAATGTAATTAGAAGTATAATAGACATTGTAAAGTTATTTTGTTGAATAACTTTATATATGTATGATATAATTTAACATATTTGATAATAATATTGTATGCATTAATAAAAAATATAAATTTTATAAGTGCACATTCATTATTAAATTACATAAAATATTATCTGATAATAATATTATTATTTGATTATAATATGTCTAATTTTAAAATATATTTAATATTAAAATTATGATACATTTAATTCAATTGTATTAAATGATATAAAATAAATGATGATATATGTATAATTTTTTAATATTTAATTAATATATTAATAATAATAAAAACACTATGAAGAAAATTATCATGATAATATTTATATTTTTGGTAATTAATTAAATGAAAAATTTTCATCTAATTATAAAATAATTATAATTAATTTGTTCTTTAAAATATTCTTTTAATATATATATTAAGGGGTAAACTTGCCCATTGGTGGGTGAACTTGCCTATTGGTGGGTAAGGTTTATGCTAAACCTTTTGTTTGGGTTCGAGCCCCCATGTAGATAGAAAATTAGGGGATTTCCTGACCCACATTGGAGCTCACAATTTGAGATATTTTCCCTACTTCACCGATTAATCTGCAAATGTTGAAATTTATGAAAATTTTCATCCATGAACACAACAACCTCATTGTTCCATGAGATTGCAGGGTGGATAGAGAAAGATCCACACTAAGATCGATGTTAGGGATCACATGTAGAGAAGCATTGCATCTGGAGGGAATTGCTCCCCTTCATGTGGATATTGTTTGCTTTAGATGCAATGTGTGTTTACATGATTAAGAGAAACTATACACTACTACAAACTTTTTTCCCTCTAAGAATGGTATCACACTATTAATAATTCATTAAGTCAAAAATTCAAATTTTGCTTCCTCTCTTGCTTTCAACACAGTGATTAGCACATCTAAGCAATTTCTTCATGAGCACATTTTTGGAAATGGGGAGTGATTTTTTTCAGAGGGTGTTTCTGATTTCAAATGGTAAAACAAAATGCACTTTTGATTTCAATTTTCAAATAATGAAGGAAACTAATTACTTCACTACAAACCAGATTCCAACTTGCTTGCCTGGTAAATAGACACCGGCACAACTACATGACATTACAACTACATAGAATAATGAGTTTCTCAGCAACCAAACGGAGCTCAACCCAACACCCAAACTCATTCAGAATTCCACAAACTTACAAATAACAACCTCAAACTCATTAGTATTCATATGGGCTAACTAACAAGGATCAAACCGAAGCAAATTTGTATGTAATTGAGATTAAAAATTGACAATAATCAAGGCCAAACAAAACATACCCACTTTTCTCCGAGTCTGTGAATGTGATGTGAGGGAGAGAGACAGTAGGAAGTGTCATGGGAGGTCAAGAGTGCAAGCAGAAATAGTGGGTGAAGTCTTCGCGAGTGAAGTCTTCCCTCCCTCATCTTTTCTTTTTGGTGTGGCATCTTAGTGAGACTCACTTATTGGTTTAAAATTGCAGATTCAGTCTCTGTCATCACTTTTATCAGCGCGGGTCTGGAGTTTTGTGGAGAACGTCCTATCCCTCTCATTTTGGTTTAAAATAAATTATAATTATTTATAATATTTATTTATTTATAAACTATATTTACTTTTTAATGAAAACTTAAAATTTTTTAAAATAAAAAAATGAAAATTTTAAAAAATTATACTAGATGGGGCTAGTATGAAAATTTCTTACACTCGTCCCATCTTATTTATTTATTTATTTAATATAGATGAAAATAAATATAAATAATAGCAGACAATGGTCTTATTTATTTATTTAATATTGATGAAAATAAATATAAATAAATGGAATATGGATGGGTTAAAGTGAGAGTGACCTGTTCTAAATTACTTATATCACTTTAAAATATATTTAAATTTTGATATTATATATTCTATCCTATTATATTCCATCAATCAAAAGCTTATCCTCAATTATCGTATTCCATTGAAAGCTTATCCTCAATTCCATAATGTTGGGAATCTGATCCTATCATATTGAAGTGAAAGCTTATCCCATGTTGGGAATTTCCACGTCCACATGGTCCTAAGAAATGCTTTTTTTTTATGCTAAAGGAAAAGTACCTTTTGAACAACCTCTAATGGAATTCTTTTCCTTTTTTTTTTTTTTGGAAGTAAAGTCAATGTTGATGGAAAACTACTCCTGAATTGTAATATTGCATGATCCCCTCTCCCACATCAATTATGAATCGAATGCTTTCTTTTTCTTCTGTTTTCAATGAAGCTCCACTAAGTCATTCCATTAGACCTTCATATTTTTTGGGATTTTAGCTACTGCTTTAGTGTTGTTCATTCCAATTAATTCAGCTCATACCAGAAGACGAATATGATGAGTTGGAGGAATAGAATTTTGGAATTCATGGCAAAGGATGTTGTATCAAGGGTGATACAGAAGCTTTCTTTTCTGCTCATTCAAGAGCCTGCAGCTTTGGGTGTAGTTGAAGAACAGCTCCAGTTCATTGAAAAGGATTTGAGGAGTACTAGGACCCATGGTCACTATAGCTTCATAAAGAAGTTAATGGAAATTGCCTATGATGTGGAGGATGTCATGATGACCTTGTACTCAAAAAAGCAGTACAGGAAAAGAAAAAGGGATTTCTAAGGAGGTTTGTTTTATCGCATACCCTTCATTTTGCCCCTTTGTCATGTGTTTTTTTAAAGTATTTACTGCAACTTTGAATCTCTTTTGGAGATATATCTTGGAGGGATTACGTGGATCTGATCGTGATTTTAGTTACCTTCAAATTTAGTTTAGGATCTTGCTTTTCTTAGTGAATTTCATTTATTTAGTTTTTTTAGCTTGGTATTTCTATATATATATTTTTTAGGATAGTTTTTTTTTTTCTTATTATTATTATTATTATTATTATTATTATTTTAAGATTGACTTCATTTTAGATTAATTCACTTAAGAGTATTTGTTTTTTTAACTTTTTATTGAAAGTAATTTGTTTTCAAACTTTACATTTGTTTTTCTATTTTTTTATGATTTATTATAAACCTTTTACTGAATAGAAAAAAAATAAAATATTTGATTTTTTCTAAACGGAAAAAGTAACATATTGATTTTTCCTTACTTTTTAATACTTAATAAAAATAGAATACTACAAAAACAAACAACTTAATACTTAATACTATTAAGTATTAAAGTTTTATTTAAAATTAAGTAAAAAAACAAACATCATCTTAGTCTTATTTTAGAATAATCTATTCGGCATTTTTTTTAGATTAATTCAATTAGTTTTATCTTCAAATTAACTAATTTTAATTCTTTTTTTTTTTTATGATACTCATTTCATGGTTTTGAAAGTTTTCATTTGGTCTCACTATTCTATTTGGGAGTGAAGGAGGATATCATTAGTGGATGGAGGATCACATGTCTTCTATAGAATTCTCATCACCATGCATGGATCCCTTTGAGGAGCACTATTAGCAACTTGGATGAATCTTCATCACTCATCCTAAATACAGTACCACTACATGGCCATAGAAAGCACTTCACCATCATACATTTTAGATGAGCCTCACGTGAGGATGAGGAGGGAGCTCATGTGATCATGATGTGTTTCTTAATGTTCTGGAAGACTTGGCCAAAGGGTGAATGGGTCATTACCATACTACCACACAGGACTCGGAGAAGCATAAATCTTTTTGTTGGCAGCTGGCATATGGTAGCATGAGGATTGCATGTCTAATGGATTCGAGAAGCTTCGGTGGAGGGTGTGGGGCCTTCCCCCATGTGTCAGTCCACTACTAGTCCACGTGGCGCTCCCCTTAGTACTATTCGGAAGACCGTCATGGGACTCCAAGGCCCTCGTCCGGACCATATAGGCCTATGACTAGCGGCACTAGGCTCCCTCAAATTGGCAACGTGTTCCAAATAGCTTCCCTGTCTCCCTACTGCATGCAATCATGCTTTCCTGACACAAAGAATGGCAGATGAGACCTTCCTCGGTTCACACGCCTATGTTAGAAGACTTTCACACATTACCCCATACTTCCAACTGTTTGAGGCGACAGGCAAACCATCATGGCGCACCATCTGGTGAACCCTGCCAACTGCCCAAACTGTGATGATTACCCTGCCATCCACAATGTTGCCATCATGACAGCAAAAGTCAAAGTGCCAACTTAGCGCAACAGTGACCCCCTCCTAGGCACTATAAAAACTCTTCTGAAATGAAAACTCAGGTACGCAACACCAAGCGCTCCCCCATTTACTCTCCTTAAAAGGGTTCCTACCCATTATGGTGTCTGACTTAAGTTTCGGAGGGTGTGTCCGGACATCCTTTGTGCAGGGAAGAAGAGAACCCAACCTCTAGAAATTGGGGAGAAGTTTTCGCTTTGACAATAGAGATAGGATATAACTCCAATTGACTTCAGCATCAACATTAGTGTCGTTTGTGGGAACGAGACAAAGATGTCGACGCCCTCAAGAAGCCGATCATCAGTCATGGGTAGCGAGGGCTACTTCGTCTGGCATGAAAACATGGAGAGACGCCAGCAAGAGAGTGAACAACAAGTGCAAGCCTTGCTCCATGAAACGAGGAGAATTAGAGAGGAGAACGAGGTGTTGCGAATACAGGTGTCTTCATTAGGCCCTCCTCGTAGTCGATAACCTAAAAGTTAGCGAATAGACTCCAGGCAAAACGAGAAAGTGTCATATCATAGAAATACAAAGTTCTCCCATAATGGACAGGAGGTGCAAACTAAGGAAAGGCCCCCACCAACCTGCTACGTGCATTTGGATGAAAGCTCTTATTCCACTCATATCTTAGCTAAAAGTAGACGAGATAGGAGATCTCAGCTATCAAATGCAATGCGCACATGGTTAGGGCCTTAAACACTTGGTATGGAAAGAAACCCGCATGTAGTAATGGCCCAAAAGGTCTATCATAATCCCTCGGTTGCACTGGCCATGCCAGACTAGCACCCCCATCTGCTAGCCAAACCACAAATAGGGGCTCTAACAAACTGAGGTTCTCCCAGCTTTGTCAGTAGACGACTGGATGACATGCTCTCCACGCCTTTCAACCCTTACATCATCAACTACGAGCCCCCAAGAGGGTTCATGGTACCAAAGTTCTCCACATACGACAAAACTAGTGATCCATTCAACCATATCATGCATTACAGACAACTCATGACCCTTGATATAGGGAATGACGCACTATTATGCAAGGTCTTACCAGTCAGCCTCCACGGCCAAACTCTTTCATGATTCCACCGCCTACTAGAAAACTCTGTGAATAATTTTTGGGACCTGTCAGAGGCCTTTATGGGACAATATCTATGTTCAGCATGACATAAGCAAAACATTAGTACCCTGTAAAACATAAAGATACAGGAGACTGAGTCTTTGAGAGAATTCGTGAAACGGTTCAGACAGGCTATACTTCAAGTAGAATCTTGTAGCATTGACGTTGTCCTACAAATCTTTGAAAGAAGTATCTGTCCGAGAACACCCTTCTTCGAATCTCTAACAAAAAAACCTCCAACAACGATGGACGACTTGTTCAAACGAACAAACAAATATTCCACGCTCGAGGACGATGTCCGCGTAGCTACACAGTAGGTCTTGGTTACCAGTCAACCCGCTAGAAACGATTTAGCAGGAAGCTCCAAGCCCTCAAACCAATTGAGGCAAATTGGAAAGGGCGGGATGGACAACAACAGCCAAGCTTAGTTAGTCTGACTCACCTCAACATCTCATACGATAAGCTCCTTCCCATGATCAGAGATCTGTCCGATTTCAGATGGCCAGAGCCAATCAAGACGGATCCCAAAAAAATGAGATTGGAGCAAGAAATACACCTATCACAAGGATCATGGTCATACCACGGAACAATGCAAGAGTCTCCATTACTTGGTGGAAAGGCTAATAAGAGCGGGACACTTGAAGCAGTACGTCTACTCATACGAAGGAGGAAGTGTGATGACCTAAGATCCGACCATCCAAGTTCCTACCACTTCAGCGGCCCCAAGGGCCATAATCAACTACATCCATGGGGGGGTTGTGGATGAGAAATACAATTCTAAGCGAAAAAGACAAAGGTTGCTTTGAGCAATCTCCGTAAGAGAGCAAATTAGCTCCATTCAATACAACTTGCCCAATAGGAGCATACACCCAATAGACGGGATAATCACCTTCCCTCCAGTAAATCCCAATCGGGTACTTCAGCCACACGAAGACGCCTTGATCCTAACATTGGGGATAGGTGATTTTGATGTAAGGAGGATTCTGGTTGGTCTAGGTAGCTCGACTAACCTTTTACAAATGTCAGCATATAAGCAGATGTGACTCTCACCCTTAGTCTTGGAGAATCCCGAGCGAGTATTGTCCGAATTCAACGAAGCGTCAACAATTTCCCTAGGAGATGTCGTGTTACTCGTCCAAGTTGGGTCGGTCACCCAGAATGTATAGTTCTTTGTGGTGGGGGATCTTTCCCCTTTCAACGCCATTATGGGACACACATGACTTCATGGCATGAAGGTCATCCTTTCCACGTATCATCAAATGGTAAGTTACCTCACTGAGGATGGGCATATCGACCTTCTTGGCAGCTAGCTAGCCGCACGACAATGCTATCAAGTGGTACTCGAGTCCGGAGCACCAAGCAGTAGTGAACTGTGCTCAGAACAAGTAAACACGGAGAGATAATAGCAACTACAGTGCCCAGTGGACAAAGATCCACCAGTGGTCGATCCACTTCGGCCTCTACGTCTCTCGGACAACAATGATCACATAACTTATACTAGCTCATTCCTCTCACCAGAAGAATTAAAGGTAATCGAAGGAGTGTTTTGAAAAATTTTCAGTTTGAGATGAGCTTGATGGAATAGTCATTTCCTCTTAGACGATTAAGTCTTTAAAATAAGAGGTCTAGCTCTGATACCAATTGAGAAAATAAAGGCTATGCTTAATTAAGAAAAACACCTAAAAAATGGGGTGAATTGGGTTTTTTAAAATCTTTTCAAACACAACAAGTTCAAGCATAATATAAACAAAAATAAAGAGATAGAGTTAGAGAATTCAAACTCAGGTTTTATAGTGGTTCGACACTTCCTTGCCCACGTCCACTCTCCTCAATCTCCTAACTGAGTGAGTGTTCCACTAACTTGAAGCTTCGACCAAGCTTCCAATCTTCTTACACTTGGATTTTGGCTCCAATGAGCTCTTACACAATCTCTTCAAGATTCAAACCTCTTGAAGGCTTTAACACTTAGGTTTTACAAGAATGAATCCCTCAACCTAGCTTAAGGATAGCTCAAATACAAGACAAAGTTAGGATGACACACAAAAGTGCACTAAAGGATATGCAAGTGATGATTTAATGCACTAAGAAAGAAATGAGAGCTTTTTGGGTCAAGAACAGGTAGGTAGGCAATTGATTGCAAGTGTTCTCTTATCAATAAATGAAGTGGAGCTCTCAATTTATAGGTTTCTAAACTTGGGAGCCAAAAACAACAAAAGGTAACCTCGACTGGTTGAGCTAGGGGTCAATCGGTTCACTAGTCGTTGGAGCATTTAATTCTTGATAGGTTACCATTGCCTCGATCGGACTTTGACCGGGAAGAGATGAACCTCGACCCGGAAGAGAAGGCTACTAGTAGAGAGAGAAGATTTTGGGCATCCCTCGATCGGACCTCGACTGGACAAGGGCAACCGGTCGATCGGTTCCCCAACCGGTTGAGTCGGTTGGCCATAGCCTCAACCGGTTGAGCCTTTTAGCCCCGAAAACCTATCTTTTTCAATTCCTTTCTTTTCTAACACTTAGGCAAGGTCTTTAGGTGAATTATTATGCCAATTTAAAAATATTTTGCCTAACGTACATTTGTTAAAACTCAGGTTTTAATGAAATCAAAGTTTTAAAGGATAAACCGAGTTTTCTAAGTTGCATGAAACAATATGAAAATCCTAAGTGCACTCATGCATTCATCTTACATTCATTTCCTATGATCACAAACCTTCCAAAAGTCTTGATCTTGTATCCATTTGGTTCTTTGATGCATTTTCGAGTTTATGCCTGAGATTCTTAACCATTAAACCAATTAGTCACTTAACTATGGTTTGTTATAATCAAAACCTGATTAGGAGAACCCTTGAGCTAATAGTAATCATAATCCATAATAGTAAAAACAATAATTGTAGTAGGTTCGATATATTAATAATAATTATTATTATTGTTGTTGTTGTTGTTGTTGTTGTTGTTATTATTATTGTAGTAGTAGTTGACAATACTAATAGTTGAATTGTTTGACACTTCAAATTTAATTTGTTTGTTTTTTTTCTTAATTCTAACTAACACTTTAAAAGGTGGTGTTTTTTTTTTCCACTTAATTTTAAACAAAAATTAAAACTAAATAGTACTTAATAGTGTTAAATATTAAGTTGTTCATTTTTGTAATATTTTATTTCTATTAAACAAAAAAAAAAAAAGTAAAAAAAAACTAACATGTTACTTTTTACATTTAGAAAATGTCAAATATTTTGATTTTTTCTATTCAACCAAAAAGTTATAATAAGTCATGAAAAAAAATACCAAAAACAAATACCCTATATAACACTTAATAGTGTTAAGTTGAATTATTTGTTTCTTTAATATTTTATTATTATTAAGTATTAAGAAGTAAAGAAAAACCACTATATTAGTTTTATCATTAAGAAGAAACTCAATATTTTGACTTTTTTCTTTTAGTTAAAAAATTTAAGAAATAAGTAATAAACTAACAAAAAATGAAAAAAAAAAAACAAATTATTTGAAACCTAAAAGCAAATTACTTTCATAAAAAAGTTTAAAAAATAAAAAACACCTTAATATTTTATTTTTTTTATATGTGTTCACGTACACTTAATATAGTAAATTTAATTTTTCAAGTCCAAAAATTAAGTTGGGTTTAGGGTCTTGTTAAGTATGGCTAATATGTCATCCTTTAAATTTAGCTTAAAAGTATTTAGTTACGTTTCATAAATAAATTTATCACTATTATCTTTTATTGTTTTGATATTGAAAAATGTTTTGATAATAAGACAGAAAATTGATTTTTGGAAGAAGCCCCTATCAAGAGTGTTAGTATAAAATTTATAACTGATTTTCTAGATTTAAAAAGTTATTTTTACACGATTTTCCAATATCTCATTTTTGTTTCTATAAATAGTGATTCCAAGTATTAGCATAGAAGGAAAAAAATGAGTTTTTATATACTCGTGTAAAAATAATTATATGTACACACCGATTAAAGGTAGTATTTATATCATTAAAATGTAGTACGTGAATGGTTAAAGGTAATGCATTTGATAAAAAGAATACATGAAATGTTAATTCTTTTTAGATAGTTGCTTGAAATTTGTATTTTATAAATTTAAATTCTTATTTTGTAATTTTTTTTTCATATGATAGTATGGAAGCACACTTTTCCTAAGAAACAATTAATTTAATCCATTAAGTTATGTTTGGATTGAGAAAAATTTGAGGAAACTATAAAAAAAAAAAAAAAATAGTGAGGAAAAGTAGAAAGAAAAAAAGTAAAGGAAAATAAAAAATAAATTTAAAGTCAATAAATTATTTTTATTTACTACTTTAAACTGATTTTACTTATTTTAATTTATCGATTTAATATTAAAAAATTTGAAAATGTTTAAGTTTCTAACTAGTTTTAATTATATTTAATTTTCTTGCTATTTTTTTTATAAGATAATTGAATATGAAAAAAAAATATATTTTTCTTAGTATTTTTTTTCCTTAGTAATTCCAAGGAATTAAATATAACCTTAAGAATCATTACAAAATAAGTCTACCAAGTAGAGGAAAATTTGTTTATTTTTACTCATATCTAAGGATGTTACTTTAACTCTCGAGCAAGAACGAGAATAATTGAAACCCTATTAAGAAGGAACATAGTCCTTGAGAGACTTGAAGTTATAATAAAACAATGTCACGTAACATATGTTTAGTAAATTTATTTAATAACTTAATGACTTAATTTAAGTCATGAAGTAGATTAAACAAATTTAATAAAATAACTTAATATCATAATTTAAAATAAAAATAACTCTAAGTATTAAGTCAATATTGTTAACTTATTTTTAATCTTAAAAACTCGTTTGACTCATTTACAAATGGTTAGTAAAAATATAATTTATGATTATAACTTTACATTCATAACTTGTTTATTATTATTATTAGTAATTTTTTTTAAGGATAAGTATTTTTGTAGTTGTCTCTTGTTTTTATGATACTTTAAACATGAATGTATAACACATAAATTTATTATCTAAAACTAATGAAAATAAAAATATTAGTTAAAAGTAACGAGAGTAAATATATTAATTTAATCATTTAAAATAAAATTTAAGTTTATTTTATCAAATAACTTTAATATTTAAAGTAAAAAAATAAATAATAAGTTTTAAGCCAACAACTTAAAAACAAATTAACTTAAAGTCAATCATTAAATTTTATCAAACACCCATGTGTTTACCTTAATTTTTAAGATCTTCCTAGAGAAGAGAAATTGTTCTCTAAGTTTCCTATGGAGGGTATTTCCTACGTGCCTTCAACAAAGGGGATACCATTGAAAAACCTTCATCACGGAGGAGCAAACACCCAAGTTGTTCCATCGGAAAAAGAAACCCAAGTCCTCTTACTAACATAGGATAAGCCTCCTCGTGATGAGAGTGATACTCAAATCTCATTGCCATGCCACCCCGTTGATGAGAGGGTCATGCCTAAGACCTCTCGTTGAGAGGCTGTGCTTATTCCTCAAGTCTCTCCTATAAACAAGGGCTATATCCTAATTCTTCTACAACAATAAGGACATGTTTAGGCACCTTAACTAATGAGGGATTGTGTTGGGAATTAAACCTGAATTCCTGAGAAACAAAAATAGAGAAAACACACACCAAAGAAAAACAATCACACGTGGTTCGGTAATTTGCGTACGTCCACGAAGTTGCAGGGATATCACTATTATCAGGGAAGAATACAGAATACAACCTACCGCGGCTACAATATTTACAACCACACCACACTAAAAAACCCTAATAACAAAAGGTGGTTCCACAACGGGCTAAACGGGCCCAACAAGCCTCAGTAAATTTCCCATTAAAAAACCATGCAAAATTATTTGAGTCGGGTCGCCAAACCGGATCAAATAAAAAACTAGGCTCCACAAAACCCAACAGGATTGTTGTCTAAGAATCCATACTAATGAAGAGTATTAATCACCAAACTCCCTATTAACACAGAAGAATATTGTCTAAGTACTACCACCAATAAAGCTTATCATCTAAGTACTTTCATAGGAAAAAAAGAAGATATCATCCAAGAACTCCTACCAATGGAAACAATGAATCTTTAAGATCCTTCATCAATGAAGGTGTCATCTAAGTATCCAAAGGCATCACTTAAATTCCCATAACTTGTTCCTTAACACCATGATTCTCTTGTAAAGTTGTAGACCCTCGTTTTGGTCTATAAGTCTTTAGGATATTTGGAGGGCTTATTTTCACCACTTTGAGGAGCTTTTGGCAGCTGGTATGGGAGGGTGGCATGAGAGGAGTGATCTTAGAGGTAAGAAATCAGGGATTGACACGTTGCATGGGAATATTCTGGCAGTAGTGAGGCGCGTATTTTTTCTGTTAGAGGAGGTAGGTGCTGATTGGTGCAAGGGGAACCTTTGGCAGGAGGTGGTGCTTTTTTGGAGGGCTGCCTGGAGATATTGTTGGGGATCTTTTGGCTTGGGCAGGGGGGTCTGCTTTTGCTGGGAGAGGTTTGGCTGAGGGTCTGGAGGCTGGTGACAGAGCAGAGAGCTTTAGAGAGAGGAGGAGATTTTTCTGGAGAGGAGTTTTGGTGCCAAGGACGGGAGCAGACTGGTTTTGTGAGTGAGCAAGAAAAGGAGGAAACAGAGGAGAGAAGTTGCGGCTTGCTGAGAACCAAACGACTTTTGATCGAAAGGATCGCTCAGGTTTAGCTATTTTTACACCCTAAGTTCTCCATTATTTCAGTCATTCGATTTTCTTCCTAACACTTGGATGCTTATGTTGGCTGTCTAACGTGTTGAACCCGTTTCTTAGTTTTCGTTTGCTTAGAGTCTGTTTTCTCCTGTATGTGTTGAATTATGGTTCTGCTATTTGTTTGTGTGTTAAAATCAGTCAAGAACCTCCCACCGGTTCTTAGCTCTCAGTGATTTTCATGGAAGAGAGCTAGATTTAATAGCATTATTTCTTCTTTCCCATGCTCTGTTTTCCTTCACTGTGTCTTTCGTCTCTGATGTGTTTAGCGTGAGTATCATGTTTGGGGTTTGTTGCTTGCATTGGGGTGTCTTTGAAAAGGCTCAGTAGCAAGGCCTCTGGGATTCGTGTGCTTTACTGCCCATTCCTTGAGTTGGAGTTCCCCTAGTCAGGGAAGTGCCATGGCCATCACTCTGCGGGGGTTTCCATGGCATCTTGTTTGAGGGCTTAGTTTAGTGTTTGAACTGAGGCTCTAACGTATTGGTTGAAATCATGTTTGGGAGCTATTCGGGCAAAATCTCGGGTTCAATGGACTGGTGATTGTAGTCATGCGCTGCTTCATGGTTATACTCTCTCAGTTTACTCACCGGGAATCTTGTGACAGTCCCAATACTTTCAGAACTCTGCACTTTCTGTGTGAGAGGTGCTATTAAATTGTCACCTGATAGTGATAGTCATGATTTGACAGACGAAAGAAGTCATGGTTTGTTCTCTCGAGCTCCTGATTCAGTGAGTCCATGTGGATGATGCTTGTGTTATAGACCGTGAAACAAAAGTATATTTATATTTGTCATCAAATTCATCATCTGAGACTCACAGAAAGGACGTCCACCATATGTGGAACTTGAATTTAAGAATTTCAAAGCTGGAAGTACTGTTAAATTGGGTGGTCTATCAGAGAAATATGCAGTCCTAAAGGGTATCATAATTTCCACATCAGTGAAAAACACTCTGTCAAGAATAGGTTTGTGAACTACAAAAGGAGTGCTTCTTCATGGTCCACATGGTACGGGAAAGGCTTCTTTGGCTCGATTATGTACTGGTGATGCTAGTGTCAACCTTTTCTCTATAAATGGAGCTGAAATTGTTAGTCAATACTATGGAGAGAGTGAGCAAGCATTGCATGACATTTTTTATTCAGCTAGCCAAGCTGCACCTGCTGTGGTGTTCATTGATGAGTTGGATGCCATCGTCCCTGTACGCAAAGATGGAGGCCTGATAGTATTGAGCCTTGCATCTCACCTAAGTTTAATTAGTAATGGATCTGGGAATAATCATTTAACTTCCATGGCATTACTAAAGGATTTGAGTGTCCATGAGAATGCTCCTTTTGGCACAAATGATTTTCTTCAACTGACCGCTCACCCTAGTTCTGCTGGTGGTTCTCAAGGACGGCTGGATTCTCTGAGGAAGCAAAGTGTTGGAGTTGTCCATCAAAACCAAGAATTCAGCATTCAGAATGAAGAACAATTGAAGATTGCAATGGACATGGATATGACTGTACGTAGTTGAAGCCCATCTTCAAGAGAACAAGGTGACCTCATGCAAACTGTGGCGGCAAGTGGGAGAGTCTTTTAAATCCCCAAAGACATGTACGACTATTTCATGGACACTTCGAGGTTTTTATGAGAAGGCACTTCTGGATTATGAAAGGCATAAAACACGTGGCGGTGAGCTCAGTGGTCCTGTTTCTTCATTGACAGAAGCCCATGAATGTTGAAAATCAGGCTTCAGGATCAGGCAGAGCATGAAGGGATGCTGCAGCTTGGGTTATGCAGGGTTGGCACTCACAGCGTCTTCTTGGTAGCGGTGAAGTTGGTGACCCCATTATCAAGGATAAGAGCTCCATTTCTTTGCAACTCCCGTTTTTTTTTTAAGGAGAGTGTAATGGTTTCTACTGATTCTCGTGCTAGCATGGGCGGATATAGCTCATCACAATCAGTTACAGGGGCTTCAAAGCTGCTGGCAAACGTGAATACGTCAGGAAATTTTCCCACTATTCCTCAAGCTTTGTTCTCGTCTCCATCAATGCTTCCTTGCCTAGATTGTTCCAGCTATTCAAGTGCATGCTCATATCTTCCGAAAGGGCCTGGAACAGTGCTGTTTTGTTCTCGCCAAGTTCCTCCACACGCTCACCAAACTCGATGTCCTAATAGACCTCCTGAATTTTATGTATATTAATATTTCGTCAACAACCGCACCTACTGCACTGCTGGACGTGCTGGTGGCTACTGACCAATTTGAGGCTGCTACCAGTCTGTGAGTGAATTGTTTAATTCCGTTTCACATACAAGAGTGGAATATCTGATGACTGAATAATCTGGTCAAAGAAATGAACCACGTTCCAGTCCAATGTCATGTCTCAAATAATATTACGTACATGTTGAAGAAGTTACTCTCTCAATTCCAGCGACTCCTCGTGAATTGGATTGCCTTTCCAACTATCTTGAGCCGAATTTTCCGCATGATACTAGAATTCATGGAAGCTGTGGAACAAGAGAAATATGGAGCCTTAAGCAATGGGGACCACCTTGAGGACGTCACAGTATCATTGGTTGGGCGAATAATGAGCAGACGGTCATTCTCTTCAAAGCTATTTTTTATGATTTGTATGGTGATGGTGCTAAAGTTCAAGTTATGGCTGATGCAAGGAGCTCAGATATGGATGAGGTTGAATTTTCTAGGTTCCATTCTGGTGTGAAGCGGGGTGATATTGTTGGTGTCACTGGCTTTCCAGGAAAAACCAAAAAGTAAAGAACAAGAACGTCAAAGGGCAGGGAGAACAGAAGAGAACTTCAAGAAGTCTTCTTTACAGGCAGAGATGGAATAATACGCAGTCAATGCTCCAAATGCCCTAAGCTTGGAATCTCACCTCTATATGGTTTGCATGGCCACCTTTGGGCCACTTGTCCTATTTTTTTTTTATATATTTATTTTAATCATCTTTGATTTTAAAATAATTTTCCAATTTCCAGTTTTCAAATAGTTTTCCAATTTCTAGACTTCCAAATAATTTTAACTTCTCACATCTTCATTCTTAGTCTTTTTTTTTTTTCTGTTAAGTTCCCGAAATCCTATTTTCAATAAAATTTGGCCGTCATTTTCTTTTCGGCAAGCCACTTTTGAATTTTTTATGATTTTAAAATATTTTAAAATAAACGTGAATTTAATCCCGTAATTCCGAATAATGGATTTATTGGAATTAATTCATGCAAAATAAAACGGGCTTTGATGGGGACCCGACATATATGATTTTATGATTGACTGATTGATTGATTGATTTAATTATTGTGCGTGATTGATTTGTTCTACTTTGTGATACATATATATTCATCCTATATTGATTTACTAACCCCCTCTTGATAGCGCATATTGGTTCGCCACCCAGGTACGTATTTTCTCGCATCATGGTCACTCCTTATGCTTGTTTTAATTCTCAATATGTGCATGATTGATTCGAGTTTTCATTGATTTCCTTGTTAGATGTCATAATTGTTTCATCTCATTAGTAGAAACCCGACTTTAGGGACTTAAAGGGGTGCTACGGTCTTTACCGTACCTTCCCGATAAGTAACCTGACCCTTGAACCTGATCCGGTTTTTCACAGACCACTTTTTTCAAAATAAGGAGTCACACTTACGGTTTTTCTTTCTTATTTTATTTACCCTTTAAAAATAAAACAAAAATAAGTGGCGAATCCAAGTCATATTTCAAACAATAAATAAAAACCATTTTTTCAAAAATAAAAATCGAGTTCGCCATCGAGTGGGAAACGCATGAGCCGAAAATGCTGGATCCACAAAAGTGTTTTGAGAAACCATTCAAAATATGAAAAATGCCTTAAATTTTTTTGTATTATGTATAAACGTACGATACTTTCGTAAAAATGAATCGGGAAAACTATTTTTCATATTTGTATAATTCCCTAATAGAATTTTATTCTTAAAACCTGTTCTTTTTGGGTGTGTATCAGCCTATCAGCAGGTACCTTCCTACTCAATTAAAGGAAGCACTAAATGAAAATCAAAGCATGATGTTGGCTTAAGACCCAGCTGCTGCTATTGTTTTTCTTTCACTAAAAGTTCAATGAATAGGTTTCTTCATTTTCAGAATCACTGCTAAACAGATGGAGGGATGAGTTTGATTGAAGAAAAACGAGCCTTCAAGAAATACTCTTTGTGTTGTGCCACAGATTAAGAAAACTATTAATACTACTTGGTGTGAATGTAATTTGGTTGCCAGTTGGAAATGACTCCTTTCGTTTGGTGATACTCTTTGACTTTACCCAACATGGTATTAAGAAAACTTTTTATTTTTATTTTTATTTCTTTCTCCTCTCAACTCCCCCGCCACCCTTTAGCAGCAACCTTCCATCCATGGTCTCCAGAAGATGTGTAAGTTTAAAATGTATAAGTTTATTTATGCATTTCTTTATTTTATTTTCGTACTTTGATTTTAATAGTAATTGTTTATGAGATTTGAGGATGTTAATTAATATGAAATTTGAGTCCTTTTATTGTTGGTGAAATTTGTTAGAGGATATTTGAGATGAGTTTTGCTCATTTAAATTATTTAATTTGGACATGAGATAATATCATGGTATATTTTTGTTACATTTGGTTTTTATATATTAAATTAAACTATATTTTGGATGTTATTTTGGGTTAGCATAAATTGGGCTTAATTTTGATTATGAATTTGGAGTTTATATATTAAATTAAGTTTGGATTATGGACTATTAAATTTAAACCTAATTGAATTTATTTTGATTTGTTACATTTGGGCTTACCTAATTGGTCTTGGCTAATTGGACTTGTATATTAGTTATTAATATGAAGATTTTGGACTAGGGCCTATAGCATGTAGGATATTTTTGTCGGGTTATATTTGCTAACTTTGAGCATATTTTTTTATTAGTAAATTTTATTGAACCAATTTGAGGATTGCTTTTGAATTTATTGAATTTGGGCTTGAATTATTTTGAGCTTTGTGTATTTCTTGGATATTTACTTTGGACTCATTTTTGTTTTGCATGAGTCTATTTCACTATTGGTATTATGTTGGCTAAACATGAATTTATAACACACGGAGAACCAAATTTCATGGAAGAAAAGGAGGCTCATGAAGGCTGTAAATGGGGCATTAAACTTGTTATATATTTGTTTGGGTACATATTTTATTTATCTATTTCTATTTAGTTTCATTTCTATTAGTTCATGTGAATGTTCTTTTATATATATATATATTTGTTAGTTGTATTCAGAATTGAATAGTTAATAACTTAGAAAATTAGCTTTAATAAAAGAAATGGTTCAATAATTATGTTTTAATAAAAATGAGACTTCAAAAAATATTCTTCTTAATAAAAGAATGTTTTTTTTAATAAAAAAAATTAGAAAAATGCTTTTAGGAAAATCTAAATTTTTTTTTAATAAAACTCAAAAAAAATGTTTTTAGCAACTATTGTTCAAAAATTATTTGTTTAATAAAAATTGTTTTGTAAAATAAATTGTCCCAAAAGTTAATGTTTAATAAAATTTCCCAAAAAGTGATTTTTAAATAAATTGTGTTTCCTTAATTAGAATTATTATGGGATTAAAAGTAATTTTATAAATAAAGGTTTTATTTTTTATTTTTTATTTTTTTTAATGAGAATTAAAGTTGTAGAAATTATTTTCTTAATAAAGTTGGGTTGAAAATATTTTCATAAACAAAGTTTGTAAAGAAATTAATTCCTTTATAAATAAAAATTAAATTGAAATACTTTTGTAAATATTCATACTTTTTTCTAGTAAAAGTAAGTAAAAATAATTTTTTATTACCAAATTGAAATTTTATAATAATTTCTTTTGATAGAATAGGTGCAAATAATTTTCTTAAAAATAAAAATTGAATACAAATAAAATTCAATCAAATAATTTGTTGCAAATAAATAGAAATCTTTTTTTAAATAAATAAATTAAAATTATTAATTCGAAATTGTTTTTAATAAACTCAAAAATTTCCTGAAAAAGTACTAAAGGGAGGATTGCTCTCCATTTCCTACCTTAGTGACTAAAGGTCCATTTGGAAAGTGTTTTTGAAAACAGTTTTGGAAAACATCTTTTGAGAATAATTTTTTAAAACAACTTTTAGTGTTTTTTTATAAAAAAAAATAAAATTGTGTTTGGATGTTGAATTCTAAACAACAGTTTTTTGTTCTTAAAAAAAAAAAAACCATGTTTGCTTGAATTAATAAAAATAGTTTTATAAAATAAGTAAAATAAAAAACTTGTTTGGAAGTTGTTTTTTCAAATTGAGTGTTTTTTTAATTAAAATAATTTTTAGATTCACACTTTATTAACATTTAACACAATTATATCAATTTTTAAAATTATTTGCATTATTTTCAAAATTATTAAATAATTGTAAATCATAAAAATACATTCTATGTCTCAATAGAGATGTATCCGTGAGGACATTCTCAAGGTATCACAAATTATTCAAAGTTGTGAACTTGGTCATTAAGTAAGAGGGTTTTGAGGTAGGTCATTAAGTAAAAGAGTTTTGAGGTATATCAATTTTCATATGTCAAGCATGATGAAACGCAAAATATGATAATTGTCAAAAAATTATAAAAATATTACTAAAATTATTAAAAATATTTATAATTAAATAAATTTAAATTATTAAATTTATATCATATTATCAAATAATACATCATTACCATATAAAATAATATATTACCAAATCTTATTCAAATCCTACAATTTCATTGAAATTTATATGATTCAATATTCTTATTACATAAATAAAATAATAAACTATTATTAAATAAAATAATATTGCCAAATTTGCTTCTCATTTCCGATGCCCAAACACTACCTGGGTATACCCATCATCATATGCAAAGAGATACCCAAGACGCGCTGCAAAGAGGAGACAACACACCCAGTCACCCATGCCAAAAGCAAAGAGAGAGAGAGGAGATTCATCGATCTTGTGATTGACGAGAGGAATCGAATGTCTCGCACCATAGTGACATCGTTGGAACCAAGGCATTTTACTTAATTCGTCAATTATTTGGGTTTCTTCCATCTTCATCTTCATCTCACGGGTCTTGATAGCTTTTCCTTTTGAGAGAATTTATGATTTTCTAAAGATTTTTATCAGTTCTTTTTCTCTGTATTTTTAGAGATTTTCTTCTGCATTTTCGAAGAATTTTTCTTAGGTTTTTTAGAAATTTTTCTTTATTTTTTTTTAGAGAATTTTCTCTTATTTTGATTTGAAAGCAGTAAAAATGATGCACTTGGTTGTTTTTCTCTACAATGAATGTGTTGGTGGTGGTGGTGGAGACCTTCACAAGGAAGGGGATGCCCTTGTGAAGACGAAGAAGATGAAGAACAAGCCTGATGAAAACACGGAGAACAACCCATTTTTTTTCTTTTTTATTAGAGAACACGGAGAACACCCAGAATAAAACAATACCAAGCCCCCAAATTTGTTTTCTAACGTTTTTTTGTTTCAGAGAACAAAAAACAGTTTTGGGAAACATGTTTAGTAACCTGAGTGACGTTCTGTTCTTGATGTTCTTCGTGTTCTTAAAATCCTCTATTTTTAGAGAACATCTTCAACTTGGACGTTGTATTTGAAAACTGTTCTGAAAAACAGTTTTTGTTGTTTTTAGAAACAAAATTGTATTTGGGAATTGGATTTGAAAACAGTTTTTGTTTTTGTTTTTTTTAAAAAAAAAACATGTTTGGTTGAGTTAATAAAAAAAAAAATCTTAGATCAAGTAAAATAAAAAATATATTTAAAGGTATTTTTTCTTCTATTAACTTGATATAGTAAGCATATAAATAATTTTTAAATTCATATTTTATTAAAATTAAAAAAATTATTCTCAAATTTATTTACACCAATTATAATTTTTGTTAACTTTTAGTAGATAAATATGAACATGGAATATGATATAGATAAATAAGGTAAAAAATAATTCAAATATAAATATAATTTTTATATCATTTAAAAATAATTATAGATTTTCTAATATAATTTAAAATATTATAAGATAAAAAAAACTATATGATATAATAAATTAAAAATGATTCAAATGTAAATATAATCTATTTACCATATAAATACATGTCAAAAGTTGATAATCATATAAATGTATCTTATAAAAATCATGTTATTATTTATTAAATATGATATTGCATATAAATTACCAAATATTAAATTTGATGTTGCATATAAATTATAAAATTTACAAGTTTTTTTATAATGTATAAATTATCAATTATTAAATATTATTTTACCAAATATTAAATCCAATGCTACATATAAATTACCAAATATAACTTTGCCAAATATTAAATTTGATATTTATTAAATTTGATGTTGCATTATAAAGGATAAAATTACAAGTTTACCAAACATGGTTCTCCCCCATCCCAATAACCACCAGCAAATCCCCAAAACCCAAAGCTCTCCCCTAAATCCCAATCATGGTCGAGGGTCGTCGGAGCTAGAGAAGGAATCTTGTTTAGTCTCGACGTCGGCGACGATGAGTCGCCATCCATTGACATTAAAGCTCCCACGGTCCGTCAACTGTAGTGAGGTAAGGGAGCCTTCATTCCCTAATCTCTCATCTTAATAGATGATGAAGGAGGTAACGATTGGGTTAATCGAGAATAGTTCTTCTTCTTCTTTAATCTTCATGGCGGACAAGATTGATGGTTTGAAATTGGGATTTGAGAATCTCAAAGTCGGACTCATCGTACCACGCACCGTTGCTCACGACATATCCACCTGTGGCCTTGCCCTTTAAAGCAACGCATGGTTGCTGACGCCTTTTACACCCACAACCATTCACTCACGCCAAGACCACCATAGTCATGGCTGCCATCTTCATCCTCTATTTCTAGTTGCTGAAGGAGAAGCTGCATGTAGGGAAACACAAAAAACCAGTAGAAAAAAACACGAAGAACAACTCAACCTTGAACAGTGAAGAAAACAACCAAAACAATTTTTTTTTGTTCTCTGAAAAGAGGCCTCTCAAGAACACGAAAAACACCAAAAACAAAAATCACCCTATTTCCCAAACACGTTTTCAATGTTTTTTGTTTTCAGTAACAGAAAACAGTTCTTGAAAACAACAACCAAACAACCCCAAGAAGGAGCTCGTTCTCCATGTTTTCATTAAGAGTGTTCTTCGTGTTCTCAAGTGTGTCACCCCTCAGTCTTCATTGTGAATGGCTCCACCAACAACCAAAACAAATAGAAAAATCTCTGAAAAAAAAAAGAAAAGAAAATTCTCTAGAAAAACAAAGAAAAATCTTTGAATAATCAGAGATTCTTTCAAAAAGGAAAACTTTCAATACCCATGAGATGAAGATGAAGAATGGACAAATCCAAATAATTGATTAATTGAGAATAATTCCTTGGTTCCAACCATTTCATTGTGCTTAGAGAGATTTGATTTCTTTTATCGGCGAGGGGATTGAAGATGAATGCATCATGCCTTCCCTTTTCTCTCTGTGTGTGGATCACTGGTGTACCCATCTCCTCTTTGCATATGGGGTTTGTGGGTATGCCCTTGTGGTGTTTACGACAGGGAATGAGAAGAGGCAACAGATGATACATTATTTTATATAATAATAATGTGTTATTTTATATATGTTACATGAATATTGAATAAATCCAAATTTATATGGTAATGGTGATATATATAGTCTATTATATAAATTCTAGTATGATTTGAATAAAAATGTGTAATGATGTATTATTTTATATGTTAATAGTATGATGTTACCAAATAATGTGAATTTAATGATATTGTATCATGAGTAGATTTAATAATATGGTATAAATTTAATGATTATAATTATATAATTATAATTATTTTTAATAATATTTTTATAAGTTTTCGAACTTTTTAATTAGCATATTCTGCATTTCACCCTATATTAGAGACATGGAAAATATAGTTAATGATCAAGACCACAATTTTAAATAATGTGTTGTACTTGCACCTTGAGAATGTTTTCATTGGCATATCTCGAGATATCTAATATACCTCTAATGTATTTCTAATATTTATAATTATTAAAAAAAATTGAAAATGATGGAAGTGATTTTAAAAATTGATGCAATTTCTTTAAATTTTAATGCAGAGTAAATATAAAAATTATTTATGTTTATAAAATGAAATTAATCGAAGAAAATATTTAATTTTAAAAAACAACTTTCAAGTTTTTTGTTTTACTTACTCTAAAAACTTTTTTATTAACTCAACTAAACATGTTTTTTTTAAGAACAAAAACTATTTTTTAGAATTCAGTTTTCAAACGTATATTTTAAAAAAAAAAACACTAAAAACTATTCTTAAAAATTATTATTAAAAACTATTTTTCAGGATAATTTTTTAAAAACAGTAACCAAACAAACCCTACAGTCCCATTTGGTAATTGTTATCAAAAACGGTTTTTTATTTTTTAGACCAAAAAAACTGAAAAGAATTGTTTTCTATATTTTTTTTTTCTATTTTCTATTTTTAGAAAACAGAAAATAGGGTGTTTTTAGATAACTTCTTTTAATTATTTTCAGTTGTTTTTTGAGACCTGTTTTAAATAATTATACAGATATATATAATAATTAAAAGTAAAGCTATAAGCATAAAAATTATTTTTATTAAAAATATTAAAAATAACTTAAAAACATTTTAGCTTCAAAGATACTGTGGACCCTGCATTTTTACATGCGTTCTCACTCGATGGCGTGACTTGTTTTTTTATTTGTTTAGTGAAAAATTGATTTTTTTTTTTTAAAAAAACTTGGAGTCGCCACTTATTTAAATTTTTTTTTTTAAAAGGAAAAAACAAAATAAGAAAGAAAAACCCTAAGTGTGGCTCCTGAAGGAAAAACAGGTCTGTGGGAAACCAAAGTCGGGTTCGGGGGTCAAGTTACTTATTGGGAAGGTATGGTGGTGAGCCGTAACACTCCTTTAAACCCGTATACATACGACCTCTATTAAACGAATCAAGGGAATTGTGGCAATTAATCAGTTAATTATGGATACCAAGAAAAATAATCAATGTACAAGTCATAATGAAAATCAATATACACAAAAATAATCATGAAATATAATTATAAGAATATATGAAATGAATAACAAGAGAATTGTGCAAAAATGATTTATCGAACTAAAAAAAAAAGGTATTAAAAAAAATGGTTTTCAAGAAATTTCAAAAGATTTTATAAAAAATGATTTTAAATTGATGATTTCAATTTATTTATTTACAAAAAAGAAGTTTCAATTTATTTTTAATTAATGATTTGATTCAATTTCATTTGTATTTAATTTTTCAAAAAAAAGTTATTTGTACTGATTGTATATAAAAAAAAAATTATTACGAAATTTTAATTTGGCAACAAATATTATTTTACTTGTTTTTTTTTAGAAAATAATGAAATTTTACAATTTTATTCACAAAATTATTTTGATTCATTTTCATTTAAAAAAAAAAAGTGATTTTTACAAATTATTTAAAACGACATAACTTTATTTGTAAAAGAAATTTTAATTAACAAGAAAAACAAAGATTTAAATCCTCTATTTCTGAAAAACACTTTTAATCACATTTTAATTAAGGAAAAAGAATTCATTTAAAAAAATATTTTTAGACAATTTGATTGAAAATTAATTTTTGGGGACAACTTTATTTACAAAACAATTTTTGGACAATTTTTATTAAACAAAGAAATTTTTGGACAATGTTATTAAAAACAATTTTTTTGAATTCTATTAAAAACATTTTTTTTGGATTTTTCTAAATGCATTTTTCTGAATTTTTATAAATAATAAAAAAATGTTCTTTTATTAAAAATAATATTTTAAATTATTTTTTTTATCAAAACACATTTAATTGAATTCTTCCTCTCATTTAAACAAAATTTCTAGTTTGTTCAATGTTCAATTATGTACACACTCAATAAATATATACAAACGAATATTTACAAGAACTAATAAAAATAAAACCAAATAAAAGTGAGAAATAAAATGTATCCAAATAAACTTACAACAAGCTCCATGTGTCATCAATTCGTACTCAGTCAATAAGATTGCAGAATAAGCCCATAAAAAAAAAAAAAAAAAAAAAAAAGCAAAAATGTAAATATAAAAAAATGTGTAGAGTCCAAAATAATTATTTAAGTTTCAAATTAGTTCAATAAATTTCAGCAATTAAAAATGGACCTAAATTAACAAATATAACATAACAAAAATATCTCACATGCCAATAGTCATAGTGCAAGATTTCCCTATTAATTACCAAAATATAGACACAATTAATCAAGCCTAAATACAATAAATTCAATTAGGCCTAAATTTAATATGTAAACCTAAATCCACAACCAAAATCAACCCAATTTAATATTCAAACTCACATTGAAAATATACTATAATATTACATCATATCCAAATTAAATAATTCAAATGAGTACAACCATATAGATTATTAACTAATTTAGCTCAAACTAACAAATTCTAAATTAATTCATCAACGGTAAATTAGCCCCGAATTTCATATTAATTATCTAATAATAAATTAACCAAAATTTCATATTAATTTATCAACAACAAATTAACCTAAATCTCATACTAATTAATAAAGCTCAAATAAAAGACTCACAAATAAACACAAATACACAAACCCAATTTCAATAATAATTAATATTAAAATAGAAGAAAATAACAATAAATTAGTTTTTTTTGTTTTTTGTTTTAATTTTTTAATCACATTAAAATAAATATATTTTATAAATAATAAAATTATTATATTTTTTATAACTTATTTTATTAAAATTTAAAATTAATTTTGTTAAATTTAAATTAACAAAAAAAAAATTATTTATTAAATTTAAACTCCGTCCCGGGCGGGGCCGTTGCCATCCACGATAATTGGGGGGTGGGGGAACCGGTGCCAAAAGAGAGAAGAGTGAGAGGGAAAAAAGAAATGGTGGGAATGGTGTGGAGTATAAGAGGAGAGAGAAAGAAGTGGGTGAGTGAGGGTAGGTAGAAGAGAAAAAGGAAGAGAGAGAAGAAAGGAAAAATCAAATAATAATAATAAAAATAATTTACAAAATAATGAAAATTAAAAATTAAAGAGTGAATAGACTTAAAAAATACATGTAATTGAGATTTAATCAAAATTAATATAAAAATAAAATTAGGACAAATTTTGAAGTCTACGATAGGGCTTGAATTTTTGTTTAGATCAGTATAGTAGCAGCGATCGGTTGCTAGGTGCCAGATGAGAATGCTCTGGTCGAATTCTTCTCCAATGCTCCAACCTAATCTAGAGAAACACCTCATCTTTTCAAGTGTCCAATCTCCTCTGTGAGCACATAATCGCTTGCCTTCCTTAATGTCTGAGGCACTCTTTGATATCTCCATAAGCTGTTCAAAGATCAAACTTTTCAAATATTTGGGGACAGCATTTGAATTCTTAGAAGAACACTCCAACATCTGAGAAATGCAAAAAAACTTCCAGACCTCGCTGAACTTGGTAGGCAATTTTTTGAGGCTGTAACTTAGTAGACTGTATTGTGCCATGGAATCAGACCATCTGTCGTTTCCAGGGAATAGATAAGGTAGTCGGAACCTAGATATGGCTTCACAGATCAAAGTCACTCGTGTTTTTTCTTGTTTGTTCAACCAACTGATGGTCCAGTCAGAGGAACACAGTAGAATAATAGAATAGATCTCCTGAACAATTGCTCCAGCCAGCAACAACCATGTTATAATCACGTCAATGGTTGAGTACTCGTGCTTGTCAATTATCAAGAAGCCCATGATTGTTGAGATTGCTGAAAATAGACAGATGAAACGGCGTATCAAACCCCATTCATCATAAGCCACCATTGGCTTGGTATAGAAGATGTCATACATGAATCCAAGCTCAATCTCAATCACTTCGAAAGCTTCTGTCCAAGATATATTCTTGAAGAACAACTTGCTTGGTTCAAGATCTGTCGGCTCAAGGACGACATCTGTAAATAAACGCTTGAACTTGGGGAAGAATTCATTAGCCTTTTGCAAAGGGGCTGCAGCTAGGATACTTTCATTTCTGGGGTCTGGCGAAGGTATATTCACCACCTCAGATTTTTCACTTTCTGGCTGGCATGAAACACAATATCCCTCAGCTTTCTTGCAATCACACTCTGTCATGAATGCGGCATAACCGACCCCATCATACTCTGCCATGAATGCGGCACAACAAAGCCCATTACACCCTGCCCTGAATGTGGCACAAGCACAGCCCCCGACCCGGGGGGACCGGTGGCACCTGGTCCGTTGGGTGGGGGGCAAGTACTGGTGCGACAGGTCAGTGGGCCCTGCATCTGGATGAGGATTCGTGGAATTTCTGAAGTGATCGTTGCTGCCGGACCTTTGAAACCAAGTTTTCTCCCCATATTTGATCAGTCCTGTCACAAACATTGGCATGCCTAGAACATTGAGTGGTCTGCCGTTCCAGGACCTTAAAAGGATGCCCAATGCCCACAAAAACTTCAGGAGTAGCTGAATCGAGTGTCTTTTCCAGTGTTCATTGTCTTCCAAAGAATAGGCTGTGATGGTGTCCGGGCCTCCAAGGTGCTGTAGCAGAAGTATTAGCCAAAATGCCTTTATCATATTGTTTCCTTGGCAGTTGAAGAGTATGCCAATAACAATATCAAGTATCGCATCTTTGGGTTCGTAAACTAACCAAATCAAGAATCTAAGCCATATTGCGGGTTTATATTTTCTCCTGCTGCCCAGGAGGATGAGATCAAATTGCAAGAGGAGGCTGAGTAAAACCATTAAACGGAGCAGCCACTCATTAAGAAATTCTATCGCAATTACGGGGAAAATTTCCTTGACAGTCCTCCTATTCATGATGATCATGCAGCTAATACCTGAAAACATAAAAAGAAATTATCAGATTAATACAGATGATCTGAATGTCAATTGATCATTAGAAATGGCAGAGTTGAATAGACTTGGAACAGAATTCATCATGCTCGAAACCTAAACCTTTTGACACATCTCAATCATACAATATTACTGTACTATTTTCTCTTAGATATTACCCGCTCTAAACCCAATGAACCTTTATAACTTTAAAAGTGTGAGATATATCATAATATGATTCATATACAATATAGAAATTGTCCATTCTAAACCCAATGGACCCTCATAGTGTTAAATGAAGGATATCACAATGATCCCCATATAAACACAACATTCTTATTGTTTTGTAGGATTACGGGATGGATATAAAAAGTTCCACAGCAGGGTTGATGTTAGGGATCACATGTATACAAGTATTGCAGCGGAGAGGGAATTGCTCATTTCCATGTAGATATATTGTTTGTTTTAGATGTAACGCGTATTTACATGATTAAGAGAAGTTGTAAGCTACTACAAATTTTTTTCCCTCTAACAATAGTATCACATTATTAATAATTCCTTAAGTAAAAAATTCAAATTTTTGCCTTCCATGAGCACATTTTTGGAAATGGGGAGTGATTTTTTTCAGAGGATGTTTCTGATTTCAAATGGTAAAACTAAATGCACTTTTGATTTCAAATAATGAAGGAAACTAATTACTTCACTACAAATCAGATTCCGACTTGCTTGCCTGGTTAATAGACAATGGCACAACCACATTACATTACAACAACTACATAGAAAAATGAGTTTCTCACCAACTAAACAGAGCTCAACCCAACACCCAAACTAATTCAGAATTCCACAAACTTACAAATAACAACAACTTCAAACTCATTAGTATCCATATGGGCTAACTAATAAGGATCAAACGGAAGCAAATTTGTATGTAATTGAGAATAATTTAGGCCAAATAAAACATACCCACTTTTCTCCGAGTCGGAATGTGATGTGAGGGACAGAGACACTAAGAAGTGTCATGGGAGGTCAAGAGTACAAGCAGATATAGTGAGTGAAGTCTTCCCTCCGTCATTTTTTTTTTTGTGTGGCATCTTAGTGAGACCCACTGATTGGGTTTAAAATTGCAGATTCAGTCTCTCTGTCATCACTTTAATCAGGGCGGTTCTGGATTTTTGTTCAGAAGTAACGTCGATCTCTCTGGCATTTAAAATAGAAAAAGGTGCAAAACATTTTATTAACTTCTGCATTTTAGGTTGGTCCCAAGCGGGCTCCAGGTGGCCCGATATTTCTCTGAGATCGACGAATTAAATCCAATTGACCTTATTAATCTTTATATATTAATATTAAGATTTGAACTAATTGAACTCAGAGTGGGAATCCATCAATGCGGTTTGTTTTAATTTAATTACAATAATCTTACCTACTTCATTTTGATATGTAAAAAAAAGAAAAAAAAAACAATTTGTTTTCTTATTAATTTAAGTCGTAATCATAAACCTAGACATTATATGCCAAAAAACACAAATAATGTTATTATAGTAGGGATGACAATAAGTCAAGTTTTTCTACATACTGATCTCGCTTTGCGCATAATGAGAAGGGTTTGGGATAAAAATAAATTAGTTTGAAGTGAGTTTGAGAAGTTTTTAAAACCCCATATGGGTTTGGGACAAGTTCATGTATGATTTTGTTTCACTCCACCTTGTCTCGATTATTTATAATTTTAAATAAAAAAATATTTTAGTTGATTTGTTTTCATTTTTAAACATAAATAAAATATTACTTTTCATAAAAATAAATTATAAATATTTATTTATTTATAAATTATATTCATTTTTAATGAAAATTTTAAAATAAAAAAATAAAAATGAAAATTTTAAAAATTAAACGACGCCCTTGTTTATTTTTTTTATTTAGTTATCTTGGAGATGAAAATAAATATAAACAAATGGGATGGGGTTGGGGTTAGGGGTGAGAGTGATCCATCTCAAACCTAATTATAATGTTGTATATCCATTTCAAATCATATTATTAAAGTTGTTAGTTGTTATGTCATCATCATAAGTTATGTTTGGTTTTTAGAAAGTAGTGATGAAAGATTAAAAAATACTAAGGAAATTGATTTTCTTATGTTTTTGTATCATATGAAAAATATAAAATAAAATTAAAATTAATTAAAAATGTATACATTAAAAAATTATTTAATCTTTATATTAAAAAGTTAGAATAAGTGAAATAAATTTGAAGTGACATATAAAATATTTAATTATTTAATGCCTTCAATTTTGTTTTCTTATTCCTTTCACTTTTTTCATTTTTTTTATATTTCTTTTATTTTTTTCCCTTATATTTTCTGAATCTAATGCTAGTCATAGTGTATTTATCAAAACCCCAACAACTAATGCTAGTTATAATTATTTAATTTTTGTCTAAAATGATGTTGATTATATTAGGGTGTGTTTGATAGTGTCACTATTCGAAGTGTTTTTAATAAAAATATTTTCTCTAAAATGTTTTTTTAAGAGAATCATTTATCAAGTATTTCTGTAAGAAACATTACAAAAGATTTTTCATTACTATAAATGTTTTTTTAAAATTTTAAAAGCATTTCCTAAATCTTATCAAACCTCTAATTTTTTTTCAAAAACAAAATTTAAGTTAAAAGTGTTTTTTAAAAACGCTCCCAACGTGACTCTTAATTACTATGCATATCTTGATTTTCGGCTAAAACTACTATTGCCTTTGTTGACTTTAGTAAAACAAAATGCACTCCTGACTTCACAACAAACCAGATTCCAACTTGCTTGCCTAGCAAATAGCCATTGGCACAGCTACATTACATTGCATCACAACAACTACATAGAAAAATGATTTTCTCAGCAACCAAACAGAGGTCAACCAACACCCAAACTCATTCAAGATTCCACAAATTTACAAATAACAAGAACCTCAAACTCATTAATATTCACATGGACTAACTAACAAGGACCAAACCGAAGCAAATTTGTATGTAATTGAGATTAAAAATTGACAATAATCAAGATCAAACAAGCAGAAATAGTGGGTAAAGATGAAAAGCATTTTAGTGAGATCCACTGATTGGTTTCAAATTGCAGATTCAGTTTCTCTCTCATTACTTAATTAGTACTGGTCTGGAGTTTTGTGGAGAAGTAACGTCCGCCCATCTCTCTGTTATTTAAAATAGAAAAAGATGCATTTTAGGTTGGTCCCAAGCGAGCTCTGGGTGGCTCCATGTCTCTCCGAGATGGACAAATTAAATCCAATTGACCTTATTAATTTTTATGTATTAACATTAAGATTTGAACTAATTTAACTCAGTGGGAATCTATCAATGTCGTGTCTTGATTTAATTACAATAATTGATCTTACTTCATTTTGACCTGTTTTGATTCCTCTAGACAACAAAAGACGTACAATTTTTTTTCTTATTAATGTAAATCGTAATCATAAAGCCAGACATTATATGCCAAAAAACTCGAATAATATTATCATAATAAGTTATTTTAAAGCATATTTAAATTATAATGTGGTATGTCCATTTCAATTAATCATTTTATTATAAAGCTGGACATTATATGCCAAAAAACTTGAATAATATTATCATATTAAGTTATTTTAAAGCATATTTAAATTATAATGTGGTATGTGCATTTCAATTAATCATTTTATTATAGTTGTTAGTTTTTATGTCATAATCATAGTGTATTTATTTAAAATCTTAATTACTAATTACTAAAATTAGTTGTTATAATTATTTAATTTTTGTTTGAAATGTCATTATATCTCTTATCAGTGTATGGATAACTATCTATTGAGCACAAGTTTAGGTTTGGCCTCAATGGGAAAATAAAATGGAGCACAAAACAACCGATTATATAAGTTAAAGTATGTATCTTAAGATTCAACTAAAATTACAAGTGCTTATGTTGATTGTAGAGTGTGTGGTTTTTTTTTTTTTTTTTTTCATTTTTTTGGTTTTTTTTTTTCATTTTTTTTGGTTTTTTTTTAATGATTTTGCTTTAAAACTATGGTTATTACTATTGGTTGTAATGCATTTTGTGATTTTGGTTTGAAACCACATAGTTTGGAATGGGAAGAAAGAGGTTATAAAAATAAAAACTCTTAAAACCAATATTAGCAATGATGATTTTTTCACATTAGGAAAGAAAATTTCAAGAGAGCTCTTGACCATGAGGACCAAAAGAATTAGGGTCCGTTTTATCATATTTTTTAAAACTTGCTTTTAAAAATGTCCATATCATATCATTTTGTTTGTTCTAGGCTCAAGTTCTCATATTTTTAAAACGTGTTTATTTGATTAAAAATAGTTAATACATATATAATTTCAATAACTTTTTTTTCTATACAATGTAAAATGTCACAAGAACTATCTCTCATATTTTAAAAATGTGTTTACTTTGACTAAGAGGAGATTATATATATATATATATATATATATATATATATATATATATATATATATATATATATAACTTTAAAAACCTTTTTTCTACCCAATGTGGAATATCATAAGAACTATTGTTAGCTAAATCAACTCATCTTGATCCTGAAGCAGCCCGATTCAACTCATCTTGATCATGAAGTAGGTCATTTATACAAAGTCCATTTCAATTCCATACTCAAAATAATTGTCCAATTCAAACTCAATATTATAAGCCTATATCAATAATATGGGGTTGAGTTTGAAATATTTGGTTTGTCATAAGATAGAATAAATTATTTCACCACTTATCATATCCTATATTTAACCTATAAGGATATGATAAGTGGTAGGATATAGTATTCGCTATTTTTTTTTATATATCTTGTAGGATATGTTAATCTTATAATTTAAATTTATTTTTCAATCAATTTTTTATTTTTCTTATACTACTTAATTTATAAAATAAATTTTTTATTGTAAAATTAAATTTGTGATTGAAAAAAAATGTAAAATATTATTATAAAATAATATTTATATTTATATTAATTAATATATAGGTATATATAAATTATTTTTTTACATTGAATAACATAATATAAAATTTTTTTACTTATAAAGTTTAAATATTTTAATCATAAATATTGTTATATAGAAGAGAAATTTCATATATTTTTTCAATAGAAAATATTAGAAGGTAATATAATTTTATTTAAAATATTGAAAACTAAATACATATTTTATTTTATTTTATCCATTTTATAAATTAAATATAAACATGATATTAGACATCTCGATTGAATATACCATCTTAAAATATCATATCCATTGGATTTAATATTTAACAATATTATATTTCATTGAAAATCATATGGATATGCATTTCTTATCTTATAAGATATGATATGGTAGGATATATATATTTTATCTTATCATATCCAACCAATAAAATGTAAGCCTATCCTCCTCAGTTCTCATAATGTAGGGAATCTGAATGTCCACAGGATTTTTGAGGGTTTCATGAAAAATATGACTTCTTATTGAAATTCTTGAAAAGGTTTAGTCTAGGATCTAAAAAACATTAAATTAGAACAATTAACATTAAATACTTAACAATTAACATATAATACATACATCTTCCAAGTTATTATAACAAGTGACTTGGAAGAATGCCTGAGAAAAATCGATAAGCTAGTGGACAAACACTCGTAGACATCAAGTTGGTAAAAATATTTCTTCTGTATAGATATCATATGCATTCATAATAAGAAATGTTTATTTTATGCTAATGGAAAAGTACCTTTGAACAACCTCTAATGGAAATTTATTTTTGGAGTCAGTCAATGTTGATAGAAAAATACTTCTGAACATCCTGTGATATTGCATGATCCCCTCCCCCACATCACTTACGAATCAAATGCAATCTTTTTCTTCTGTGTCTTCAGTGAAGCTCCACCAAGTCATTCCATTAGACCTTCAATATTTTTTGAGATTTTAGCTATTGCTTCAGTTCATTCTCTCTAACTACAAACCAAAATTCCACAAAGCTTTATTGTTCATTCCAATTCAGCTCACACCATAAGACGAATATGATGAGTTGGAGGAATAGAATTTTGGAATTCAAGGCAAAGGATGTAGTATCAAGGGTGATAGAGAAGCTTTCTTTTCTGCTCATTCAAGAGCCTACAGCTTTGGTTGGAGTTGAGGAACAGCTCCAATTCATTGAAAAGGAGTTGAGTACTAGGATCCATGGTCGCTATAGGATGAAGGAGTTAATGGAAATCGCCTATGATGTGGAGGATGTCATGGATGACCTTATACTCAAACAAGCAGCACGGGAAAGGAAAAGAGGATTTCTGAGGAGGTTTGTTCGATTCCTCACTTAGATTCATTCATCAATATCAACTTCATAGAGAGCTGGAATCGATTAAGGTACAACTTTCCAAACTAGCTCTTTCTGCCTATGTTCCTATTCTCCGTGCTCATGATATTGATATTGAAGAAATAGACTAGGAATGCCAGAGCTCACTACAGGATCAGAATATGGCCAACACAGTTGTTTCCCCAATCATTGAAAAAGTTGTAGCTTTGCTAGCTCAGGAATCTCTGTATCCCCAAATGAAAAAGAAGGCCAGGAGATTACAAGACAAATTTAGCCTGATTAGTAGTGTTTTGAGAGAATTAGAGTCAGAAGAGTTGGATAATAGAGGAATGGCTTGGATGGAGGAACTCTTTGACCTTTCCCGTTCTGCGGTAGATGTAATTGGGTTATTCATCAACCAACAAGAACATCTCAGTAGGAGTTGGAGGGGACCGTTTAGGAGAGTTGTTTTGGCCTTTTACAATTTTAAATGTCAGCATAAGATTGCCATGGAGATGGATGAAATTCATTCTAAGATCCTGGAGATCTCTACAGGGAGACCAAAAAAGCTCACAGTAGACATATTTGAATCACCAAGCCAGCATTGACGTCCTTCAGAATCTGAACACAACTTACTCAAGAACCTAATACTGTCTGCTTTGATGACGATGTACATGCGCTTATGACACAGTTGCTTGCAGAGGATAAAAGTCTGTGATTTCAATAGTAGGTATCAAAGGCATTGGTAAGACAACTTTAGCAAAGTTGGTCTATAATAATGACATGATTGTGGATCGTTTCCCTTACTGTGCCTGGACCTCTGCAACTTGTAAATTTCAAATTCTTGAGGACGTGATGAAAAATTTATGGACTACGACACAAATGAACCAGTAAGTTGGTGGGATGAGATGACAGAGATGGTCAAAGCTTTCCCGAGTGATAAGAGGTTTCTCATAGTTCTAGATGATGCCCACCGTGTCTCTTGCTTAAATGAATTCATAGCAGCATTATTCCAAGACACAATGTGTGGGGGGAGAATGATTCTAACCACATGTGAAATGAGTTTGCTTTCAAATCTCCAATTGAGGAGCGTTCATCAGGCACTGCGATTATGAGGAGATGATGAGAGTTGGGCCTTATTTACTTATGCCATGAAGGTAGACATACCATTAGAACTAGTAAATCTGAGAAGTGAAATTGTGAGAAGATGTGGGGGGTTGCCCCTGGCAATTGTAAAATTGGCAGACGTTTTGTCACAGAAGGATACAACCATCAAGGAATGGTCCAGTGTGCTCCAGCAGTTTAATGGAGAACATGACCTATGGTCCAATACCCTGAACATGATCAATGAGGATTTGCCCTGGTACATAAAGCGATGTCTCTTCTATTTTGGGCTATTTCCTCAAGATTTTGTGATTCCAGCCAGAAGATTAATTATGTTGTGGCTTGCAGAGGGTTTGGTGCAACCAGAGGGAGAGAATGAAGCTCCAGAAGATGTTGCAGAGAGGTGCTTGACAAAGTTGATAGCTCAGGGCATGGTTCAAGTTACAAATAAGAAGCCTAATGGAATGTTAACTCATGCCACCTTCCCGTTGCCCTACCACAGCACTGGTTATCAAAGGCTCAACATGCCACATTTCTTCAAGTTCAGGCTAACAGAGGATCTGAGTTGTCCCAAAGCACTGGTCTAATCTGCCGCCTTGCTGATCACTTGGATAAAGAAGATGTCAGCTTTGATCATATCCATGGTGACTATAACACTGCTTCCGCATCATTGACACCTAACACCGACATGTAATCTCCTTACTATCATTTGATACCTGGGAAGGAAGCAAACCGGGAGAAGACATAGGAAACTTTCTTCATAGATGCATTTCTAGCAGTTTCCTCTTATTACTAAGGGTTCTTGATCTTGAAAACGTATTCAGACTTAAGTTGCCCCAGGGAACTTGGTAAATTAACTCGACTGAGGTACCTTGGCTTGAGATGGACTTTCCTGGTGATGATTCCGCCATCTGTAAGCAAGCTGCAAAACCTCCAAACACTGGATTTGAAGCATACTTGCATCAGTACTCTTCCTAACTCAATTTGGAAGATGCAACAGCTGAGATATTTATCCTTGAGTGAGAGTTATCTAACTAAATTCATGCCTCAACCAAAAGCAAGCCTTCCAACAACTCTCCAGACCTTCTGGGGACTATTTATAGGTAAGAAGACTCCAGTAAAGGATGGCTTAGACAAACTGGTCAATCTTAGAAAATTGGGATTGACATATCGGTTAATGCCATCTCAACAGGGGACAATGTTGTTACAACTGGAGGCAGTGGCTGACTGGATTTTGAAGCTGAACCGTCATGAATCTTTGAGGCTGAAATCAGTTGATACTAATAATCATCCTTGGGATCTAGTTCTGAAGCCTTTGTCTGGTCATAGGGATCTCTCTAGTCTTTATTTGCTGGGACGGTTAAAGAATCCATCTATCTTATCTGAATTCCCAGAGAGTCTTATTGCCCTTACCCTATCAGGTTCAGAACTAAGTGAAGACCCTATTCAAAAATTGGATAAGCCTTTGATTTTATGCTTCATGAATCAAATGCAATCTTTTTCTTGTCTTCAATGAAGCTCCACTAAGTCATTCCATTAGACCTTCATATTTTTTGGGATTTTAGCTCCTGCTTTAGTATTGTTCATTCCAATTAATTCAGCTCATACCAGAAGACAAATATGATGAGTTGGAGGAATAGAATTTTGGAATTCATGGCAAAGGATGTTGTATCAAGGGTGATAGAGAAGCGTTCTCTTCTGCTCATTCAAGAGCCTGCAGCTTTGGTTGGAGTTGAAGAACAGCTCCAGTTCATTGAAAAGGAGTTGAAGAGTACTAGGATCCATGATCACTATAGCTTCATAAAGGAGTTTATGGAAATTGCCTATGATGTGGAGGATGTCGTGGATGACCTTATACTCAAACAAGCAGTGCAGGAAAGGAAAAAGGGATTTCTGAGAAGGTTTGTTCTATCGCAAACCCTTCATTTTGTCCTTTTGGCAGGTGCTTTTTTTAAAGTTTTTATTGTGGCTTCGAATCTCTTTTGGAGATCTATCTTGGAGGGATTAGGTGGATCCCGATCATCATTTTAGTCGCCTTCAAATTTAGTTTAAGATCTTGCTTTTCTTAGTGAATTTCCTTTATTTTGTTTTTTTTAGCTTGGTCTTTCTATTGTTTTTGTTAGAATAGTTTTTTTTAATTACTTTTTTTTTTTTTTTTTTTTTTAAGATTGACTTCATTTTAGATTAATTCACTTAAAGAGTGTTTGGTTTTTTTAGCTTTTTACTGAAAATAATTTGTTTTTAGACTTTAAATATTTATTTTTTTTTATTTTTTCATAACTTATTATAAACTTTTTACTGAATGGAAAAAGTCCAAATATTTGATTTTTTCTAAATATAAAAAAATAACATGGTGGTTTTTTTTTTACTTTTTAATACTTAATATAAATAAAATACTATAAAAACAAACAACTTAATACTTAACACTATTAAACATTAAAATTTTATTTAGAATTAAGTAAAAAAACAAATACCACTTTAATCTTATTTTAGAATAATCTATTCTTGTTTTAGATTAATTCATTTGGTATCACTTTTAGATGAATTGGATTAGTTTTGTCATTAAATTGACTAATTTTTATTCTTTTTATTATGATACTCATTTCATGGTTTTGAGAGTTTTCATTTGGTCTCACTCTTCTATTTGGGAGTGAAGGAGGATTATCATTAGTGGATGGAGGATCACGTGTGTTCTATAGAATTCTAATCAGCATGCATGGATCCATTTGAGGAGCACTATCAGCAACTTGGGAGAATCTTAATCACTCCTAAATACAGTACCACTGCATGCCCATAGGAAGCAATTCACCATCATACATTTTAGATGAGTCTCACGTGAGGATGAGGATGGAGCTCACGTGATCATGATGTGTTTCCGAATGTTCCAGAAGACTTGGCCAAGGGTGAATGGGTCATAACCATACTACCACACGGGACTGGGAGAAGACTCTGGAAGAAGCATCTATCTTTCTGTTGGCAGCTGGCATATGGTAGCATGAGGATTGCATGTCTAATGGATTCGAGAAGCTTCAGTGGAGGGGAGGAAGAATCCTCTCCGTCTTGAGTGGGTTTTTCGGACAGAGAGGAAGAACAGATCATCATGGCATTGCATCAACACGGCATGACCTAGCGTTTTCTGCGAGCTTCAGTTTTCAGCATTAGGAGAAGCACCATCTCCATCTCTGGAAGGAGAACACACCACCGCCATTGAAGGTCTGCACCAGCACACCAGTTCCATCATTTGAACACTGCACCCACATCTTCATCTCGCTATTTTTTAGATTTCTGTCAGCATCACTCGCAGGCTCCACCACCTGACTATCGTCTGCGCACCATCAGCGCATTTTCTATCTCCATGATTCTGCATTCTCTGAACACACGACATCTTGACATCTTCATTTGCTGCGCATCAGAGCATCGCACCATAATGCATCTCGTTCCGGGAGGTTCCATCAGTTGTGTTCCAGATTTGGTATCACGTCAATTCATCACCACTTCTCTCAGTTTCCTTCAACTTTCTCGCTCTCCAAACAGTGGAACAGACACACCACCACGCTCTGGTTCGGGGACACCACCACGTGCTAGCCAGAATCATCAGGGATTTTGAATGCGCATCTTCAGCAGAGGAGAAGGATCATCAAGACATTCTGGAAAAGACCATCAATCGGATCCGTCATCTAGGGACAGCGCACTAACATCAGCTTCACTTCCACCAGTGGCAAGCGTCTCCATCAGCTTCACACATGCATCGCGTTGTCTGCACACCACACCAGTCCCGTCTACCACAGTATCTGCATATCCATAGCCACGTACGCATCAACAATAAACCTCCAATACATCATCCATGTCTCCTAAATCTTCATCTGAGTACACACAATCAGCATCCATCATGAAGGAAATCAGCATGCACTACTAAGGATCATTAGCACGCAAACTGCCATCAGCTTCATTGAAGAATCAATACATTTCATTGAAGAAATACACGCGGCCATGTCGAAAAAATATTTCATCAGATTTGCAGGAGGATTGAGTTCACCCACTATTGCACCATAAAATCAGAATTTTAATCACCATCAGAACAAGATATAAAGGTGAGTTTTGATATCCTCATTTCTATCCGAATAAAAAAAAAGTCAGTGTATACACACTGATCATGGAAGGATGCTAGTGAAATGCTTTGTTTGATTTAAAAAGAATATTAAACTGATGTGAGGATGGATGGTGGTCGTGTAGGAAGAGTGTAAATAATTTTTTATTTATTTATTTTATTAGTCTTATATTTTTGGAAGAGTCCTATTGGTATTGTGCTAGTGGAATCCTTTCATTTATAAGTAGAATACCCTTCCACTTTGAGTCATATTCTAATCACAAGTAGAGTCCCATTGGGACTGTGTTAGTGGCCTATAAAAGTAGGTCACCCCTCACTCTCTAAATATGAATACCAATTTTTAGATAATTTTTTAGAGAGTTTTTCAGAGAGTCTTTTTATACATCTATCTGAAGGATTTTTTTTCAAAACCCGAGTTGTACACATCTAGCTTACAGAGTGCACCCAATGCGAGATCTGGCTGTTGAATCCTGGAGGTAGACCATTGGTACCCTAGTGCACCGAGTTAGTCTTCGAGGAGGGTGAATCTATTTCAAGGATAGTGTTTGTCACGTCTCAGTCGATAAGTTATTATTAATTATGTTATTTGTTTGTGTTTTTTGGGCTAGTCATTTGTTTCCATACCCTTAAATCCAACAATATTGAAATAGATCCAAATGGAAGCTTCCCTAGTTCACACCTGTCTTGACACCTCTAAAATTGATTCCTTCAATGGGACATTCTTTAAGAGATGGCAGGAAAGGGTTTTCTCTACAATTAATGTAGTGAACTTGGGACACATTTTGACTGACCCAAAACCAAAAGATGGTTCTCGTTTGTTACCAACCTAGGAAACTGGAAATAAACAAGTTAGGCATGCTATTCAAAGTACCCTTTCTAATGAACTTTTTTATATTTATTGTCAATTTAAAGTTGCAAAAGAAATTTGAGATGCAATGAATAAAAAATATATTTTGGAAGATGCAGGAACTCATAAATATGCCATAGGGAATTTTAGAAATTTCCAAATGACCGAGGATAGAGATGTATTATCTCAAATCCATGACTACTCAAGGTATATAAGGGTATATCTTTTGAAAAAAAAAAAAAAAGATGAAGTAAGAGATGCTTTCATCATGTACAAAAATGAAGTGGAAAATCAACTAAGTAAGAAAATTAAACCGCTTAGAACTGATAGGGGAAGAGAGTATGAGTCCAACCCCTTTAATTCTTTTTGTGAAGATCATGGGATCATTCACAAAACTACTCCTCCTTATTCCCCTGATTCTAACAAAGTAGTAGAAAGGAAAAATAGGACCTTAAAAGAAATGATGAATGCATTGTTGGTAAGTTTAAGAGCACCCTTGAACTTGTGGGGGGAAGCTATCCTATCCGCATGTCATATTCAAAATAGAATACTTACAAGAAAACTGATAAAACTCGTTATGAGTTGTGGAAGGGTTATGCACCTAATATAGCATTCTTGAAAGTGTGGGGGTGTCCAGGTAAAGTTCTTCTCCTTGAACCTAAAAAACGAAAACTAGGTCCTAAAACCTTTGATGCAAGTTCATTGGCTATACTGAGAATAGTGCCGCATATAGGTTTCTTGTTACTAAATCAGAAAATAGTCTTGTAGATGTCAATACTATAATAGAAACAAAGAATGCAAGTTTCTTTGAAAACATATTTCCTATGAAACTAAATGGTGAACAACAAGTCCAGAAAACAAGTAGAGACAAGTCTATTGAACCTTCTAAATTTGAACCTAGAAAGAGTAAAAGAGATAGGAAAGAAACAAACCTTGGAAATGGTTTCTACAATTTCCTAATAGATGAGGACCTTAGATCCTACAAATAAGCTATAACTTCTCCTGATGCACCATTTTGGAAGGAGACCATTAACAGTGAAATTGAATCAATCATGTATAACCATACATGGGAGTTAGTAGATTTACCTCCTAGTGCAAAGACTATTGGTTGTAAGCGGATCTTTAAAAGAAATTTAAAACAAGATGGGTCCATAGAGAAGTATAAAGCTCATTTAGTTGCCAAAGGCTTTAAACAAAGGAGTGATGTAGATTACTTTGACACCTTTGCCCTTGTAACTAGAATAGCATCAATTAGAGTATTGATCGCTTTAGCTTCCATTCATAATTTGGTGATACACCAAATGGATGTCAAGACTACATTCTTGAATGGGGATTTGGAAGAGGAAATTTATATGGAACAACCTGAGGGTTGTGTGGTTCCAGGGAAGGAGAAAAAAGTGTTTAAGTTGGTTAAATCACTACATGGGTTAAAACAAGCTCCCAAACAGTGGCACAACAAGTTTGATCATGTGTTAGTAACTAATGGATATTCTATTAATGATGTTGATAAGTGTATCTACAGCAAGTATGAGAATAACACATATGTAATCATCTACCTTTATGTTGATGACATGCTGATCTTTGGAACTAGCCTAGAGATTGTGTGTGAGACCAAGAAATTCCTAGGTTCTAAGTTTGACATGAAAAACCTAGGAGAGACAAAGGTGATTCTAGGAATTAAGATAACTAGAACACCTAATGGGCCTAAACTTTCTCAAGAACACTATGTTGAAAAGATCCTAAGGAAGTTGAACACTTTAATTATAAACCAGTGTCAACTCTTTATGATCCCAGCTCACAACTGAAGAAAAATAGAGAACATGGTGTTGTCCAAATAGAGTATGCTCAGATCATAGGGAGCCTAATGTACTTAATGAACTGTACTAGACCTGACATTGCTTATGCAGTAGGTAGATTGAGTCGGTACACCCAAATTTTTAATCAGGACCATTGAACTATTGTTCATAGAGTCCTTAAGTATTTGACAGGCACCATTAACTATGGTTTGTGCTTTAGTGGATTTCCAAGTGTCCTTGAAGGATTTAGTGATGCAAATTGGATCTCGGATTCAGATGAGATGAAATCCACTAGTGGATATGTTTTCATCCTTGGTGGAAGTGCAGTTTCTTAGAAGTCTGCCAAGCAAACTTTTATTACTAGGTCTACTATGGAGTTGAGTTTATTGCCTTAGAAAAGACAATATCTGAGGTTGAGTGGCTTAGAAACATCTTAGCATATATTCCTTTATGGACAAGACCAGCTCCGTCTGTATCTATGCGTTATGATAGCCAAACTGCAATTGCTAAGGCTAAGAGTAAAATATTTAATGGGAAAACATGCATATACGCCTAAGGCACAATATTGTGTTGCAACTACTTGAAATATGAGTTATATCCCTAGAATTTGTGAGGTCAAAGTTGAATTCGGCTGATCCTTTGACCAAACCATTAAATAAGAAACTAGTGGAAGAAACATCAAGGGGGGGGGGGGGGGGTGAGGGCTTATGCCTATTACAAAAGTCAAGAATGGTGGTAACCTAACCTATTAGAATGGAAATTCCATGAAGTAGGTACATATGGGTAATAACAAATCACTTGTTGACTTGAGGTGCTCTATCAACTCTAATTGCATGAGAGTTTATCCCTGTGGTGTAAATAGAGCATATTCTGCATTGATTAAGGTTGAGTGTTTACTCTTAATGAATACCATATTCCTTATGGATGGTATGTTTAAATGCAGAACATACTTGATGGATTCACTTATATAAGAGTGGAGGTGGGGCCACTTCATATGAGAACTTAGGTAGAATCTCTAGAGCTCTCATGAATATCTAGGTAGGGTGCATGACCTATTTGTGCCAACCCGTTTGTATAGCTTGTAGTGTAGTTGAGAAAACCAATGTGGATAAAAGTCCCTTGAGTTACATCAAGAAACATCGATTCATATAAATTTATTTTCACCGTGTTTTGTGATTCAATACTTATTTGTCCTAAGACTGGTTCATAGCCTTTGGGCACCAGTACTGACATATTGGATTCTTTTTTCCTCCAAAAAAAAAAAAAAAAAAAATCACGTTTACACTTTGTGGGGGATTGTATGAAGAGTGTAAATAATTTTTTATTTTATTTTATTCTATTAGTCTTATATTTTTGGAAGAGTCCTATTGAGATTGTGCTAGTGGAGTCCTTCCATTTATAAGTAGAATCCCCTTCCACTTTGATTCATATTATAATTACAAGTAGAGTCCTATTGAGATTGTATTAGTGGCCTATAAAAGCAGGTCATCCCTCACTCTCTAAATATGAATACGGATTTTCAGAGAATTTTTCAAAGAGTTTTTTAGAGTCTTTTCATACATCTATTTGGAGGATTTTTTTTTTCAAAACCCGAGTTGTACACATCTGTTTATGCACCCAAGGTGAGATTTGGTTGTTGAATCTTGGAGGTAGACCACTGATACCCTAGTGCATCGAGTTCGTCTTCGAGGAGGGTGGATCTATTTCAAAGACAGTGTTTGTCACGTCTCAGTCGATAAGTTTTTCTTATTATTAATTCTATTCTTTGTTTGTGTCTTTTGGGCTAGTCATTTGTTTCCATACCCTTAAGTCCAACAGGTTGGCCATGGAAATTATTTGTTAATGGCTTTTGTTGAACTTTCAAAATCAACTGAATGTGGAATAATGTGGTCGACTATGAGGGATGTCAATGGCTAGTGTTTGTTTGAGATTTAAAAATACAATGAATGCATGGCAAGCATGGAAGAGTGTTAATGCTTTGTTTTAATTTTTAATTTTTAATATCAGTGGAATGAGAATGAGTGTTGGCCATGGAGATTAGTTAATGGTATATATGTGATTCATGCTTAATGAGTTGTGTTTATTAAATTAAAAAAAATCAATGAGATTGGAGATTGAGTGGCATCCTTGGAGGATTGATCTAGTGGCATGTTTGTTGTTAAATTAATATCATATTGTTTTTGAATAATAAAAAATCAAAGCAGAAATAACACATGTAACTTGTTATGGAATAATGGTGGTGCACTTAAAAAAAAAAAAAAAAGACTTTCAATGAAAAAATATTTTGTCATAGAAAGTTGAGTTTGTTTATTAGTGATTCTATAAAATATTTCTAACTTTTTTAATACTTGACTGATAAAAATTTCTAAGTATTAGAAAAAGGTAAAAACACTTTCTAAAATTACTACAAAATAAACTTTAAATTTCGTCTATAAAAACATTTCTCAACAAAAATTATTTTGTGCCATTTTCATGGCCCTATACTGGTCGCTATGTTTGTTGAACTTTAAATAAAAATCTATATATGAATGTGGTGGATGGTGGCAACCATGAAGTTGTGATCATGTAGTTTGGTTTTGAATTTTAAAATTCTATAAAAGCTATGTGGAAATGAAGCTTAATGTAGTTCGATTGTTTGAATTAGAAAAATCAGCATTAGGAAGAAAGGTAGCTATGTATGTGTTGGTATCAGTGGCTGTCTGAATAACATAAAAACTTAAGAGAGTGAATGATGGCAGCCAGTTTTTGATAAGAATAATGTTAGTATTAGTGGCATGTTTACATGAAATAATAATAATAATAAAAGGTAGTGAGATTGTTTCAAATTAAGCATGGGAATGTAGGAAATTATACTTAGAACATTTTTGGATCTTAATTTGGATTCTAAATTAAGTTACAACTATTAGTTCATTAGAATTCACATTCACACGCTTACACTTTTCCTTGATAGTCTGTGTTTGAGATTTTATGTGTTTTAATATTTTTAAAATTGTTTTCAACTGTGTTTATAGTCAAATCAATCTTTCTAACTTCTATTTAAAATTCATCTTTGTCTCTTTAAGTATGAAATTTCATTTTTTCAAAATACAATGCAACATTTTAAAAAAGGTTTTAAAATGAATTTTGATCTTGAATGATACACAAATTAAAATTCATAACTCCAATCAATAGAGTCATTTCTGACTTTGATGAGCTTGGTTGTGATCATTTGAGGTTGATAATTATGGATGAATTCATGGAAATTAAAAAGGGATTTGGTAGATCCCTACATACAAAATTTTCAAAAAATCAGTTTTCTATTACCACTGTTGAATGACCATTGCACCTTTGTAATTTTTAAATTGGAATTCAATCACTTAGAGACCCCCTAAAATTATTTCAATTCTTTTATATTATTATTGATTCCTTAAATGTGTGAAATAAATTTTTTCTAAACCTAAAACAATGGATTTAATTTAGTATTCCAACAGGTGTAGTTTAAGCACTATTCTAGACACCTGAAATGTTTCTATAAAAATAATTGCTGGATGACTTTGAAAAATTGGTTTAACATTTTTCCTTCATTCTAGACATCTTGAAATTGGTTTTTGATGCATAAAATATTGGAAAATATTTTCCTAGTTAGAAGATATGATTTTCCATTTTTGTATCCACTGCACTGTCCCAATTTTGAACCAAGAGGTTATTTGGTTGTTTTTAAAATAGATGCATATGTTTTCTTACTACAAATTAATAGTCTGAATGTATGGTATGATTTTTTTTTTATCATTTTATCACATTTATGGAGTGGCTAAAAAATTGATTTATTCATGCTATAGAATTCAATCTTGTTCTTGACCTTTTAGGATATTTTGGTGAACTGGAATTGATTGAAGATTTATTTAATTGTTTGATCACTTGAATGATAAGATAAACATGTAGGATATGTTCTATGAAAATTTTTGTGATTAAATTCATATTTTTGATATTTTTTTTAGTATTTATTTTGTGAACCTTCCTATTATGACTGTATATTGAAATTCCTATACATAACTTTCTTTGTTATTTGATTTGGTGTTATTTGGCATATCTTTGTTTGATCTTGACTTTTGTATTATAATATAGAAATAATTGAGGGTGTTACCTAAATTTTTCTATGATAAAATATTACTTTTAGGCATTTATTTATGATTTTGTTAAAGCAATTGACTATTCTGCCACTTTGTTGCATATTTTGACTTGGTCACTAATTTTGGTATTTTTGAGCTCTCTTATGAATCAGTTTGTCTTTGATAATAAATTGTATGTGTATTGTATGTGACAGTTGATATTTTTTAGATTCTTGCCATTTTATTTGAGCCATACACATGCCATGTAAATTAGGGTTTCCTATCATAGTTATTTGTTGTCATGATTTATTCTAACCGCTCTAGCTATATGCAAGCAATTGTAAGCTATGAATGCTATCAACGTATGCCCTTTGTTTCATTTGTTTCTTTAATTCTATAAATAGATGGGTTTGTGAACATCTTTGTGTTAGATTATGCTTTCCTATGCTTTGATCATTGCTTATTTTTCTTGGTGATATGAATTGTATGTTGTATTATTTGTTAAACTAACTTTAGTGTTTACATGAAATTGCTTTAGGTTGCAACTCAGGTACAAATATATATTCTTTTCTTTGTGTGATTGTTTCAATATGAATAACATCCTATTAAGCTTTAGATAGTCATTTTTATTATCTTTGATATCTATTGATTTGCATATTAATTGTTATAGTTCCCTCAATTTATTTAGTAGAGACTTGTTTTAGGGCTTAGAGTGATCCTATCTTATAGTACCTTCCCAAAGAGTAATTTGAATACTCGAGTTCTCAAAGACATGATTTTCCAAAATAAAGAGTTAATTTTTAATGTTTTATTTTTTATTTTATTTTCCCTTTAAAAAAAATAAAATGAGTGACAACTCTAATTCTTATAAAAATTAGTTTTTTACTAAAAAGCGAATCTCACAAACGAGTGGGAACGTACCAGAAAAATATGGTCCACATCTATTGATTACTACTCAAAAAGTACTCTTCTATAGCTTGAAACTAACTGTTTTTAAGACTTTTGAGTAGTAATTAATACCTTTTAACTCAATTGGCACATTAAGGAACCTAGTAAAGGATACTAATCAGTTTTTGGCAAGTTTTGGTGATTTGGTAGCTATTTGATCATTGAAACAAGCCAAGAATGAGGGAGAAGTTGGTGAAATCCATGGCAATGCAAGTTAAAGCTCAAATGCATGAAGAATCCAAGCTTTGGAGCACTTTATAGCCCTTCACCAAGTCAATCAGAGATGCAAGGAGGAAAGCCAGAGGAAGAAATCCAACAACAAGCAGTTTCACATGGTTGTGCGAAATTTCGCACACCATGCGAAACCTCTTGAGGCAGCCATAGGATTTCGCACACCATGCCAAATTTCGCATGGTATGCGAAATCTTCTTGTGCACCGACTCCATTAGATTTTTATCTTCAGATATTTTGTGTAATTTCCTAGTTTCTCCTTGTAACCAACCTAGATATTTTCTTTTATATCTTTTTATATATTTTTTAGGTAGTAGATATATAAGGAGAGAGATATGTGTAATAGATGGATGTATGTTTTTCATAAAACACTTGTAAAAAATTCCCGTAGTAAGAAATATACAGAGCTTTTGCTCTATCTTCCCTTCTCATTTTGTTTCACTTTTCTATCTAGTCAAACAACTTCTGAGGATGATTTCTCAGGGGATGAGTGGCTAGGTTTTATGTTTCTTGGAGTGATGTGAAGGACCTAAGTGCAAAGGTGAGAGTTGTCCTTGCTTTAAATGACAGTAGTTGTTAACCATCAATGGTTTTTATTTCAAGGTTTAGCTTTAAATCCCTGAGAATCACCTTGAATGGCCAATACTTGGTAAGCTTTTCGGATTCCATGGATGCTTATTGCTAGATCCATGGATGTCTATTAGTTATCATTTACGAGCCATTGGAAGGTGGTTCAAGGTAAAAGTCTTTAGTGTTTGAAGCCATTAATGGGAAGCAATCACCAATTCTCAAGAAACCTTTGGATCAAATCTTAATTTCTAAATATAAAACCGGTTCGGGAGATAACCATCCTTTATGTTATTATCCCCAACGCGAGGAGAAGATCCGGAATCTCCCCCTTTGCCTAAGGAACTTGAACCTAATGACCTAAAACTCCAAGAAACCCTTTTCTTTGTAATTAATTTCAGTTACTATTTTTGGTTAACTTAAAATCAACCTTTTCCACCCACAATTACATTTTCTTTTAAAGCTAACTTCCAAAAAGGAAAAGCACCATTTCAGTACCTTAACTAATAGCAATTGTACCATGAAAACCCATCCCTGTGGATGATTCTAGAGCCACTATACTATGCTAGCTATGCTACCCTAGTGTATGGTGAAATAGGTTTATAAATTTTGTTGATGACACCCGCTTGGGCCAGAATCAAATGGCACAGAAGCACTTTGGGACGAATCATCTATTCATCACTAGATTCATTCATCAATATCACTTCATAGAAAGTTGGAATGGATTGAGGTACAACTTTCCAAACTAGCTCTTTTCTGCCTATGTTCCTATTCTCCGTGCCTCTTATGCTATTGATATTGAAGAAATAGATTGGGAATGCCATAGCTCACTACAAGATCAGAATACGGCCAACACAGTTGTCTCCCCAATCATTGAAAAAGTTATAGGTTTGCTAGCTCAGGAGTCTCTTTATCCCCAATGAAAAAGAAGGCCAGGAGGTTACAGGGAAAATTTAGTTTGATTAGTAGTTTCCTAAGAGAACTAGAATCAGAAGAGTTAGATAGAAGATGAATGGCTTAGATGGAGGAACTCTGTGACTTTTCCCTTTCTACGGTAGATGTAATTGGGTTATTCATCAACCGATTAGAACATCTCTGTGGGAGTTGGAGGGGACCTTTTAGGAGAGTTGTCTTGGCCTTTTACAATTTTAAATGTCAGCATAAGCTTGCCATGGAGATAGATGAAATTCATTCTAAGATCTTAGAGATCTTTGTGGGGAGACAAAAAAATGCTCGCACTAGATGTATTCGAATCAGAAAGTAAACATCTACATCCTTCAGAATCCTGTCAGCTTTTATGATGATGTGCATGCGCTTATGACATGGTTGCTCACAGAGGATAACAGTTTCTATGTGATTTCAATTGTAGGCAAAGGCATTGGTAAGACAACCTTAACCAAGTTGGTCTATAACAATGACATTGTGGATTGTTGCCCTTATTCATGCCTAGACCTTTGCAACTTGTAAATTTCAAATTCTTGAGGACATGATGAAAGCATTTATGTACTACGACACTAACAAGCCAGTAAGTTAGTGGGATGAGATGACATAGATGGTCAAAGCTTTCCTGAGTGATAAGAGGTTTCTCATAGTTCTAGATGATGCACATTGTGTCTCTTGTTTTAAAGAAATCATAGCAGCATTCCAAGACACAATGAGTGGAAGGACAATGATTCTAACCACATGTGAAATGAGTTTGCTTTCAAATCTCAAATTGAGGAGTGTTCATCATGCATTGCGATTACAAGGAGATGATGAGAGTTGGACATTATTTACTTATGCCATGAAGGTAAACATACCATTAGAACTACTAAATCTGAGAAGTGAAATTGTGAGAAGATGTGGGGGGGTTGCCAATGGCAATGGTAAAATTGGCAGATGCTTTGTCACAGAAGGATGCAGCCATTAAGGAATGGTCTAGTGTGCTCCAGCAGTTTAATGGAGACCATGACCTATGGTCTAATACCTTGAACAAGATCAATGAGGATTTGCCCTAGTAGATGAAGTGATGTCTGTTTTATTGCAGGCTATTTCCTCAAGATTTTGCGATTCCAGCAAGAAGATTATGTTGTGGCTTGCAGAGGGTTTGGTGCAACCAGGGGGAAAGAATGAATCTACAGAAGATGTTGCAGAGAGGTGCTTGATAAAGTTGATAGCTCAGGGCATAGTTCAAATGATAAACAAGAAGCCTAATGGGAATGTTAACTCATGTCTCCTTCCTGATGCCCTACGGCAGCACTGGTTATCAAAATCTCAACAAGCTACATTTCTTCAAGTTCAGGCTAACACAAGATCTGAGTTGTCCCAAAGCACTGGTCTAATCCACCACCTTACTGATCACTTAGATAAAGAAGATGTCAGCTTTGATCATATCCATGGTGGCTACAACATTGCTTCCACATCATTGATGCTTTAGTACTGCCTTACTGATCACTTGGATAAAGAAGGAAGAAAACCAGGAGAAGACATAGGAAACTTTCTTCATAGATGCATTTCTAGCAGTTTCCTCCTATTACTAAGGGTTCTTGATCTTGAAATGTATACAGGCCTAAGTTGCCCAGGGAACTTGGTAAAATAACTCGACTGAGGTACCTTGGCTTGAGATGGACTTTCCTGGAGATGATTTCCTCATCTGTAAGCAAGCTGCAAAACCTCCAAACATTGGATTTGAAGCATACTAGCATCAGTACTCTTCCTAACTCAATATGGAAGATGCGACAGCTGAGACATTTATACTTGAGTGAGAGTTATCTAAGTAAATTCATGTCTCAACCTCAAGCAAGGTTTCCAACAGCTCTCCAGACCTTGTGGGGACTACTTATAGATGAGGAGACTCCAGTGAAGGATGGCTCAGACAAATTGATCAATCTTAGAAAATTGGGATTGGCATGTCAGTTAATTCCATCTCAACAGGGGACAATGTCGTTACAATTGGAGACAGTGGCTGATTGGATTTTGAAGCTGAACCGTCTTGAATCTCTGAGACTGAAATCAGATGATACTAATAATCAACCTTGGGATCTAGTCCTAAAGCCTTTGTCTGGTCATGGGGATCATTCTAGTCTTTATTTGTTGGGATGGTTAAACAATCTATCAATCTTATCTGAATTCCCAGAGTCTCATTGACCTTACTCTATCAAGATCAGAACTAAATGAAGACCCTATCCAAAAATTGGACAAGCCCCCCAACCTGAAATTTCTTAGGTTATTGACCAAATCTTATATAAGAAAGAACATGCTTTCCTCTTCAGGAGGCTTTCCTAAACTTCAAATTCTTAAACTATGGAAGCTAGAGCAATTGGAGGAGTGGAACGTGGAAGAAGGTGCACAGCAAGCTCTCTATGATTTGGAGATTAGGTCCTGTGTAAGGTTGAAGATGCTTCCGAAAGGATTGCAACAAAGAACTCTCTGGAATTTGAAGTCAACAGATATGCCCAAGGAGTTCACTACTTTAAGTTCATAGTAATATTCGCTTGTTAGGCTTTGAGAATTTTTTTTTCCCGGTTCAGAGTCAAGAGGGTTGAGAAGCGTCATACTCTTCATTGTTGTCAGGTTCTCCTTTGCTTAGTATTTCAATTAATCACTACTCTGATTGCTTAACAGAAATGATACGAGTTAACTAGACATATAGCTTCTGGGGTGTGGGTTCAGCTAATAAATATAAAACTTTCCCTTTTTTGAGGTGAAATTTGTTTTGAACTTACAATAATATAATTTCAAGATTGTGGTTCTCGCAATAAGCTTTGAGTTTGAGATCAATTATTCAATCTGATCATCTGTGAAGTCTATTGTTGAACAATCATACTAAGCTTAAACGAATAAGATCAAGAAGGCTATAAACACAGAAATGGTGAAAGCTTCCCACCAAGTTTTCACCAAGATGTATTCTGGAAGAAGAGTGAACCAGATCTGCAAAGAAGTGCCCGAAAGCGTCAAAAATGTAGTAAGCCTCATGCAGAATGGCTGACTTGAGGGTAATGCTGCTCCCTGTATCTGTATTAGAATGACCTACCGCAGTTTCCTCTAATATCAGTGTCCCCAGCTGTGAAATCTTACAGTCTAATGCCATTTGAACTATACTTGTCCGTGAATTTTAGATAACTAGGCACTGGCCTGGTCAGGACAAGATGGCAAGACTTCTCATGTCTTTTTTAATAAAAAAGATAATCACCGTCAGAACTAGAGGAGTTCAGGGGCATTGTCTATGATATAGAGGATGTAATTGATGACCTGACACTGAAATCAGCAGCAACAAGAAGGAGAAGTAGAGTTCACAAGAAGCTGGAGCAGATCAAGGCTAAGATCTATGATGTCAGTAGAGGGCCAGCTTCTTACGCTTTCATACCAGCTCAACCAGTAGAGGAACAGAACATAGCCAACACAGTCGTTTCCCCGGTTATAGAGAAACTTACAGCTCTTTTAGCTCAGTCGTTGCTTCGTCCTCAGGTGAGAAGGGAGGCCAGAAGGTTACAGGATGAATTTAAGTTAATGAAGAATCAGAAAATTTAGATGAAAGTGGAATGATATGGATGGAGGAACTCTGCAACATTTCTATTTATGCAGCATATGTAATTGGGTTCTACACCAACAGGAGGAAACAGTTTAAATGGAAGGGAACTATAAGGACAGTCATCACAGCCTTTGACAAATTGTGGTCTCAGCTTCGTCTAGGCATGGAGTTGGATGCAATCAATGCAAGGATCCAGGACATTTCTGAGAGCTTGTGGACAAATTCATAAGAAAAATCCATACTAATTGAATACACATCAGTAACTTGGAAGAAAGCCTAAGAAAAATCCATAAGCTAGTGGACACACTTGCAGACATAGATATTTTCCATTTCATCCATGCCAATTATTTCCTTTATTCTCTTCCTTAAGTATTAACTACTTTTATGCAAATGGATGTAAAAATGTTTAGGATTCCACACACAATATAACACACTAAGGAAGAGGTGCATATATATATTCTACATATGCCCCTTAAATAAAACAAAGCACAAATGGGAGTAACAATTCTAAGGAAAGACTCTACCTTTAAAATGAACTTAAAGCAAATGCAACAATGGTGGAACTCTCACCACCTCAATAAAAATCCTTTGAATGAAAGGATTGAAAACCATTTTTGAGAAAAAAGGAATTTCTATGGAAATGGAGAAAATCCACCCAATCTCTTTGTCATCAACATTTCTAATTCACAACCAGCCTAATCCAGGTATACATGTTCAGTAATACCAAAATGAGCCATCAGAAGCCAGACATGAGTAAGCAGCTCTCCACCATTCTTTAGCTCCTCAGCATGGCATTATGTGGACAGTGACATGCAGCATAACATAGCATCTCTACCCACACACGACTCATCATCTCCCACTTCTTTTCACAGTTCCATTCCTCTTCTTTCTCCAGGGATTGCAAAGACTCGGCCAGCCTGCAGGCTTTGGATAAGACTGACTTGCTTCCATCTCCTTTCACTTTTAATGGTGGAATTTCAGTGTTCACTTGAAGAAGTAACCTTTTACAAGCTTGCATTCTATCTTTTACATTCTGAAAAACTGTATGGCCTCAGCACAGCTGTCTTGAAATCGGATTTGTCCAATTCCATCAGGTAGCATAACGGGGTGCTTGACCAGAAGATACACCATATAATCTGATAGCAGCTTGCTTGCTTTACTGTTTGAGTTCTCGGTCAGATCAGTATAGTAGCAGAGATCAGTTGCTAGGTGCCAGAGAAGAATACTCTGGTCGAATTCCCCCCCAGTGCTCCAACCTAATCTAGAGAAACAGTTCATCTTTTTAAGTGTCCAACCTCCTCTGCAAGCACATAATTGCTTGGCTGCCTTAATGTCTAAGGCAATTGTGGATTTCTCTATAAGCTGTTCAAAGATCAAACTTTTCAAATATCTGGGGACGACATTTGAATTCTTAGAAAAACACTCAAACTTCAGACAAATGCAGAAGAAAATCCAGACCTCTCTGAACTCCAACATCTGAGAAATGCAAAAGAACTTGGTAGGCAATTTTTTGAGGCTGTAACTTATCAGACTGTACTGTGCCATGGAATCAGACCATCTTTTGTTTGCAGGGAATAGAAAAGGTAGTCGGCAACTAGATATGGCTTCACAAATGAGAACCGTCACTCGTGTTTTGTCTTGTTTGCTCAACCAATTCATGGTCCAGTCAGAGGAACACAGTAGAATAATAGAATAGATCTCCTCAACAATTGCTCCAACCAGCAACAACCATGTTATAATCACGTCAATATTTGAGTACTCATGCTTGTCAATTGTCAAGAAGACCATGAATGTTGAGATTGCTGAAAATAGACAGATGAAACTGCGTACCAAACCCCATTCATCATAAGCCACCATTGGCTTGGTATAGAAGATGTCATACATGAATCCAAGCTCAATCTCAATCACTTCGAAAGCTTGTTTCCAAGATATAGTCTCGAAGAAGGACTTGCTTTGTTTAAGATCTTTCGGCTCAAGGACGACATCTGTAAATAAACGCTTGAACTTGGGGAAGAATTCAATAGCCTTTTGCAAAGGGTCTGGCGAAGGTACCCGGCTGGCGAAGGTACCCTGGGCCTGGCGAAGGTATATTCACCACCTCAGATTTTTCACTTTCTGGCTGGCATGAAACACAATATTCCTCAGCTTTCTTGCAATCACACTCTGTCCTGAATGCGGCATAACTGACCCCATCATACTCTGCCATGACTGCAGCACAACAAAGCCCATTACACCCTGCCATGAATGTGGCACACGCACAGCTGGGCCCCCGATCGAGGGGGACCCTGGGGTATTGGGGGCAACCGGTCGGGGGGGACCAGGGGCTACCGGTCAAGGTGGTCAAGGTGCTACTGGTCGGGGGGCTACCGGTTGGGGTGTTACCGGTCGGGGGGTTACCGGTCGGGGTGGACACAGAGGGCACGACCGTTGGGTCAGTGTGCCCTCGGTCTCGATGACGGATTATGGAATCTCTAAGATGATCGTTGCTTCCGGACCTTAGAAACCAAGTTTTCTCCCCATACTTGATCAGTCCTGGCACAAACATTAGCATGGTTAGAATATTGAGTGGTGTGCCCTTCCAGGACCTAAAAAAGATGCTCGATGCCCACAGAGACTTCAGGAATAGCTGAATCAAGTGTCTTCTCCATAATTCATTGTCTTCCAAAGAATAGGCTGTGATGGTGTCCGGGCCTCCAAGGTGCAGTAGCAGAAATGCTAGCCAAAATGCCTTCATCATGTCGTTTTGTTGTGATGAGTTATCTTCACTAGCTCCTTGGCACGTGAAGAGTACGCCAATAGAAATATCAATTATCGCATCTTTGGTTGCGTAAGCTTGCCAAATGATGGATCTAAGCCAGTTTCCTGGTGTATATTTTCTCCTGTTGCCCAGGAGGAGGAGCTCTATTTGTGAGAAGAGGCTGACTAAAATGAATACACGGAGTAGCCAGTCATTAAGAAATCTTATCACAATTACGGGCAAAATTTCCTGGACAATTCTCCTATTCATGATGATCATGCAGCTAATACCTGAAAATATAAAAAGAAATTATCAGATTAATACAGAAGATCTGAATGTCAATTGATCATTAGAAATGACAAAGTTGAATCGATCGATGAGGAACAGAATTCAGCATGCTCAAAACCTAAACCTTTTGACTCATCTCAATCATACAATAGTACCATACTCTTTTCTTGTACATATTACTTGTTATAGGCACCCAATGGACCTTTATAGTTTTAAAAGTGAGTTATATCATAATATGATCCATATACAATATAGATATTATCCATTCTAAACCCTATAAACTCTTATGATTTTAAATGAGGGATATCACAATAATTCCCATATAAAAACAATCAATGATGAAAATATATGTAATTATGGATATATCAGTATTTTGATTTTATGGATATATCGAAGATATATCGACGGATATTTTGGAAAAAATTTCGATAAACCTAAAATTCAACAAAACTCATGGAAATATAAGAAAAACTTTATAGAAATATAATTAGAAGTATAACAACCATTGTAAAGTTATTTTGTTGAATAATTATATATATATTATATATATATATATATATATATGATATAATTTAACATATTTGATAATAATATTGTATACATTGATAAAAAATATAAATTTTATAAGTGCGCATTCATTATTAAATTACATAAAATATTATCCGATAATAATATTATTATATTTTATTATAATATGTCTAATTTTAAAATATATTTAATATTAAAATTATGATACATTTAATTCAATTGTATTAAATGATATAAAATAAATGATGATTTATGTATAATTTTTTAATATTTAATTAATATATTAATAATAATAAAAATATTATGAAGAAAATTATCATGATAATATTTATATTTTTGGTAATTAATTAAATAAAAAAATTTCATATAATTATAAAATAATTATAATTAATTTGTTCTTTAAAATATTCTTTTAATATATATATTAAGAGGTGAACTTGCCCATTGATGGGTAAGGTTTATGCTAAACCTTTTGTTTGGGGTTCGAGCCCCCATGTAGATAGAAAATTAGGGGATTTCCGTAACCCACATTGGAGCTCACAATTTGAGATATTTTCCCTACTTCATCGATTAATCTGCAAATGTTGAAATTTATGGAAATTTTCATCCATGAACACAACAACCTCATTGTTCCATGAGATTGCAGGGTGGATAGAAAAAGTTACACACTAAGATCGAGGTTAGGGATCACATGTAGAGAAGCATAGGGATCACATGTAGAAAAGTTCCACACTAAGATCGAGGTTAGGGATCACATGTAGAGAAGCATTGCATTTGGAGGGAATTGCTCCTCTTCATGTGGATAGTGTTTGCTTTAGATGCAATGTGTGTCTACATGATTAAGAGAAACTATACACTACTACAAACTTTTTTCCCTCTAAGAATGGTATCACACTATTAATAATTCATTAAGTAAAAAATTCAAATTTTTCTTCCTCTTTTGCTTTCAACACAGTGATTAGCACATCTAAGCAATTTCTTCCATGAGCACATTTTTGGAAATGGGGAGTGATTTTTTTCAGAGGGTGTTTCTGATTTCAAATAGTAAAACAAAATGCACTTTTGATTTCGATTTTCAAATAATGAAGGAAACTAATTACTTCACCACAAACCAGATTCCAACTTGCTTGCCAGGTAAATAGACACCGGCACAACTACATGACATTACAACTACATAGAATAATGAGTTTCTCAGCAACCAAACGGAGCTCAACCCAACACCCAAACTCATTCAGAATTCCACAAACTTACAAATAACAACCTCAAACTCATTAGTATTCATATGGGCTAACTAACAAGGATCAAACCGAAGCAAATTTGCATGTAATTGAGATTAAAAATTGACAATAATCAAGGCCAAACAAAACATACCCACTTTTCTCCGAGTCTGTGAATGTGATATGAGGGAGAGAGACAGTAGAAAGTGTCACGGGAGGTCAAGAGTGCAAGCAGAAATAGTGGGTGAAGTCTTCGCGAGTGAAGTCTTCCCTCCCTCATTTTTTTTTTTTTTGGTGTGGCATCTTAGTGGGACTCACTTATTGGTTTAAAATTGCAGATTCAGTCTCTGTCATCACTTTAATCAGCGCGGGTCTGGAGTTTTGTGGAGAACGTCCTGTCCCTCTCATTTTGGTTTAAAATAAATTATAAATATTTATAATATTTATTTATTAATAAACTATATTTACTTTTATGAAAATTTAAAATTTTTTTAAATAAAAAAATGAAAACATTTTTAAAAATTATACAAGATGGGGCTAGTATGGAAATTTCTTACACTCGCCCCATCTTATTTATTTATTTATTAGACATAGATGAAAATAAATATAAATAATAGCAGGCAGCGGCCTTATTTATTTATTTATTTAATGTTGATGAAAATAAATATAATTAAATGAGATGTGGATGGGGTTAGGGTGAGAGTGACGTGTTCTGAATTACCTAAATCACTTTAAAATATATTTCAATTTTAATATTATATATTCTATCCTATCATATTCCATCAATCAAAAGTTCATCCTCAATTATCATACCCCATCAACCGAATAATTGATTGAAACCTTATCTTCAATTCCATCATGCCTCTCAATTATCATACCCCATCAACCAAATAATTGAGAAATGAAAGCTTATCCTCAATTCCCATTGTTGGGAATTTCAACGTCCACATGGTCTTAAGAAATGCTTTTATTTTTTTTATGCTAATGGAAAAGTACCTTTTGAACAACCTCTAATGGAATTCTTTTCCTTTTCTTTTGGAGTCAAAGTGATGGAAAACGAATATCCTGTGATATTGCATGATCCCCTCTCCCACATCAATTATGAATCAAATGCATTCTTTTTCTTCTGCTTTCAATGAAGCTCCACTAAGTCATTCCATTAGACCTTCATATTTTTTGGGATTTTAGCTACTGCTTTAGTATTGTTCATTCCAATTAATTCAGCTCATACCAGAAGACGAATATGATGAGTTGGAGGAATAGAATTTTGGAATTCATGGCAAAGGATGTTGTATCAAGGGTGATACAGAAGCGTTCTCTTCTGCTCAGTCAAGAGCCTGCAGCTTTGGTTGTAGTTGAAGAACAGCTCCAGTTCATTGAAAAGGATTTGAGGAGTACTAGGATCCATGGTCACTATAGCTTCATAAAGGAGTTAATGGAAATTGCCTATGATGTGGAGGATGTCATGGATGACCTTATACTCAAACAAGCAGTACAGGAAAAGAAAAAGGGATTTCTAAGGAGGTTTGTTTTATCGCATACCCTTCATTTTGTCCCTTTGACACGTGTTTTTTTTTAAGTATTTACTGCAACTTCGAATCTCTTTTGGAGATATATCTTGGAGGGATTATGTGGATCCGATCGTGATTTTAGTTACCTTCAAATTTAGTTTAGGATCTTGCTTTTCTTAGTGAATTTCATTTATTTAGTTTTTTTAGCTTGGTATTTCTATTTATTTATTTTTTTAGGATAGTTTTTTTTTTTCTTTTTCTTATTATTATTATTATTATTATTATTATGATTATTATTATTATTTTAAGATTGACTTCATTTTAGATTAATTCACTTAAGGGTATTTGTTTTTTTTAGCTTTTTATTGAAAGTAATTTGTTTTCAAACTTTACATTTGTTTTTCTATTTTTTTATGATTTATTATAAACCTTTTACTGAATAGAAAAAAAATAAAAGATTTTTTCTAAATAGAAAAAGTAACATATTGATTTTTCCTTACTTTTTAATACTTAATAAAAATAGAATACTACAAAAACAAACAACTTAATACTTAATACTATTAAGTATTAAAGTTTTATTTAAAATTAAGTAAAAAAACAAACATCATCTTAGTCTTATTTTAGAATAATCTATTCGGCATTTTTTTTAGATTAATTCATTTGATATCGCTTTTAGATGAATTCAATTAGTTTTATCTTTAAATTAACTAATTTTAATTCTTTTTTTTATGATACTCATTTCATGGTTTTGAGAGTTTTCATTTGGTCTCACTATTCTATTTGGGAGTGAAGGAGGATATCATTAGTGGATGGAGGATCACGTGTCTTCTATAAAATTCTCATCACCATGCATGGATCCCTTTGAGGAGCACTATTAGCAACTTGGATGAATCTTCATCACTCGTCCTAAATACAGTACCACTACATGGCCATAGAAAGCACTTCACCATCATACATTTTAGATGAGCCTCACATGAGGATGAGGAAGGAGCTCATGTGATCATGATGTGTTTCTTAATGTTCTGGAAGACTTCGCCAAAGGGTGAATGGGTCATTACCATACTACCACACGGGACTGGGAGAAGCATAAATCTTTTTGTTGGCAGCTGGCATATGGTAGCATGAGGATTGCATGTCTAATGGATTCGAGAAGCTTCAGTGGAGGGTGTGGGGGCCTTCCCCCATGTGTCAGTCCACTACTAGTCCACGTGGCGCTCCCCTTGGTACTATCCAGACGACCGTCATGGGACTCCGAGGCCCTCGTCCGGACCATATAGGCCTACGACCAGCGGCACTAGGCTCCCTCAAATTGGCAACGTGTTTCAAATAGCTTCCCTGTCTCCCTACTGTATGCAATCATGCTTTCCTGACACAAAGAATGGCAGATGAGACCTTCCCCGGTTCACACACCTATGTCAAAAGACTTTCACACATTACCCTATACCTCCAACTGTTTGAGGCTATAGGCAAACCATCATGGCGCACCATCTGGCGAACCCTGCCAACCACCCCAACTGTGATGATTACCCTGCCATCCACAATGCTGCCATCATGACAACAAAAGTCAAAGTGCTAACTTAGCGCAACAGTGACCCCCTCCTAGGCACTATAAAAACTCTTTTGAAATGAAAACTCAGGTACGCAACACAAAGGGCTCCCCCATTTGCTCTCCTTAAAAGGGTTCCTACCCATTTTGGTGTCTGACTTAAGTTTTGGAGGGTGTGTTCGGACATTCTTTGTGCAGGAAAGAAGAGAACCCAACCTCTAGCAGTTGGGGAGAAGTTTTCGCTTTGACAACAGAGATAGGATATAACTCCAATTGACTTCAGCATCAACATTGGTGTCGTTTGTGGGAACGAGACAAAGATGTCGACGCCCTCAAGAAGCCGATTGTCAATCATGGGTAGCGAGGGCTACTTCGACTGGCATGAAAACATGGAGAGACGCCGGCAAGAGAGTGAGCAACAAGTGCAAGGCTTGCTCCATGAAACGAGGAGACTTAGAGAAGAAAACGAGGTGTTGCGAATACAGGTGTCTTCATTAGGCCCTCCTCGTAGCCGACAACCTAAAAGTTAGCGAATAGACTCCAGGCAAAACGAGAAGGTATCATATCCTAGAAATACAAAGTTCCTCCCTAATGGACAGGAGGTGCAACCTGAGGAAAAGCCCCCACCAACCTACTACGCGCCTTTGGATGAAAGCTCTGATTCCACTCATATCTCAGCTAAAAGGAGACGAGATAGGAGATTTCATCTATCAAATGCAATGCGCACATGGTTAGGGCCGTAAACACCTGGTATGGAAAGAAGACCGCATGTAGTAATGGCCCAAAAGGTCTATCATGATCCGTCGATTGCACCGGCCATGCCAGACTAGCATCCCCATCTGCCAGCAAAACCACAAATAGGGGCTCTGACAAACTGAGGTTTTCCTGGCTTTGTTAGTAGGCGACTAGATGACATGCTCTCCATGCCTTTCAGCCCTTACATAATCAACTACGAGCCCCCAAGAGGGTTCATGGTACCAAGTTCTCTACATACGATGGAACTAGTGATCCATTCAACCATATCATGCATTATAGACAACTCATGACCCTTGATATAGGGAATGACGCACTATTATGCAAGGTCTTACCAGTTAGCCTCCACGACCAGACTCTTTCATGATTCCACCCCTCCTAGAAAACTCTGTGAATAATTTTTAGGACCTATCAGAGGCCTTTATGGGACAATATCTATGTTCAGCATGACATAAGCAAAACATTAGTACCTTGTAAAACATAAAGATACAGGAGACTGAGTCTTTGAGAGAATTCGTGAAACGATTCGGACAGGTTATACTTCAAGTAGAATCTTGTAGCATTGACACTGTCCTACAAATCTTTAAAAGAAGTATCTATCCGGGAACACCCTTCTTCGAATCTCTAACCAAAAAACCTCCAACAACGATGGATAACTTGTTCAAACGAGCAAACAAATATTCCACGCTCGATGACGACGTCCGCGCAGCTACACAGCAGGTCTTGGTTACCAGTCAACCCGCTAGAAACGATTCAGCAGGAAGCTCCAAGCCTTCGAACCAATTAAGGCAAACTGGCAAAGGGCGGGAAGGACAACAACAACCGAGCTTAGTTGGTCTGACTCTCCTCAACATCTCATATGATAAGCTCCTCCCCATGATCAAAGATCTGTCCGATTTCAGATGGCCAGAGCCAATCAAGACGGATCCGAAAAAATGAGATCGGAGTAGGAAATGCACCTATCACAAGGATCATGGTCATACCACAGAACAATGCAAGAGTCTCCACTACTTGGTGGAAAGGCTAATAAGAGCAGGACAGTTGAAGCAATACGTCTACTCATACGAAGGACGAAGTGTGACGGCCTAAGATCCGGCCATCCAAGTTCCTATCACTTCAACGGCCCCAAGGGCCATAATCAACTACATCCATGGGGGGCTGTGGATGAGAAATACAATTCTAAGCGGAAAAGACAAAGGTTGCTTTGAGCAGTCTCCGTAAAAGAGCAAATTAGCTCCATTCAATACAACTTGCCCAATAGGAGCATACACCCAATAGACAGGATAATCACCTTCCCTCCAGTAAATCCCAATCGGGTACTTCAGCCACACGAAGACGCCTTGATCCTAACATTGGGGATAGGTGATTTTGATGTAAGGAGGATTCTGGTTGATCCAGGTAGCTCGACTAACCTTTTACAAATGTCGGCATATGAGCAGATGAGACTCTCACCCTTAGTCTTGGAGAATCCCGAGCGAGTATTGTCCGAATTCAACAAAGCGTCAACAATTTCCCTAGGAGATGTCGTGTTACTCTTCTAAGTTGGGCCGGTCACCCAGAATGTATAGTTCTTTGTGGTAGGGGATCTTTCCCCTTCCAACGCCATTATGGGACACACATGACTTCATGGCATGAAGGTCATCCTTTCCACATATCATCAAATGGTAAGTTACCTCACTGAGGACGGGCATATCGACCTTCTTGGCAGCTAGCTAGCAGCACGACAATGCTATCAAGTGGTACTTGAGTCCGGAGCACCAAGCAGTAGTGAACCGTGCTCAGAACCAGTAAACATGGAGAGACAATAGCAACTACAGTACCTAGTGGACAAAGATCCACCGGTGGTCGATCCACTTCGGCCTCTACGTCTCTCGGACAACAATGATCACATAACTTATACTAGCTCCTTCCTCTCACCAAAAGAATTAAAGGTACTCGAATAAGTGCTTTCGTAGAATAAAGACGTCTTCGCTTGGGCTCATTCTGATATGCCCGACATCCACCCATCGCTAGCTTCTCATTGACTCAATATTTTACCTTCATTGAAACCCATTCGCCAAAAGGTCTGATGCTTTCATTCGAACAGGCAAAAAATCATCCAAGCCGAAGTAGACAAGTTGCTGATAGTTGGATTCATCAGGAAAGTCGAATACCCGGATTGGTTGGAAAACGTAGTGGTTGTCCCGAAGAAAGGAGGAAAATGACGAGCCTGTGTCGATTACACCAACCTGAACGACACTTGTCCAAATGACAACTTCCCGCTTCCTTGGATAAATTAGATAGTTGACTCTACTTCCGGACATGAGATGCTCTCTTTCATAGATGCTTTCTTTGGTTACCACCAAATTCCTATGTTCCAATTGGACAAGGAAAAAACAACATTCGTAACACCACACGGGTTGTACTGCTACAAAGTCATGTCATTCGAGCTGAAGAATATTGGAGCCACTTCCCAAAGGCTTATGACAAAGATCTTCAAAACTTTGATCTACTAGACTGTGGAGGTCTACATCGATGATATTGTGGTAACAAACAAAACCAGGGGCAAACACGCCCTACACTTGGAAAAGACATTTTGCCTAATGAGAGCATACAACATGAAGCTCAACTCGACCAAATATGCCTTCGGAGTCAGTGCGGGCAAGTTCGTCTGATTTATGGTGACACAAAGGGGGATCAAACTCAATCCGGATCAAATAAAAGCTGTTATGGAAACGCCTGCCCCAAGTAACAAGAAAGAATTACAATGCTCATGGGCCATTTAGTTGCATTAGGGCACTTCATAAGCCAATTCACCGACAAGCTAAGACTTTTTTTTCTCACCCTAAGATGGGCAAACACCGCCGGATGGACGAGTGAGTGCCAACAAGCATTCGAGGAAATTAAGACTTACCTCACCCGACCACTCATCTTGAGCAGCCCTGAGCTCGGTGAGCAACTCTACATGTATTTAGTAGTGTCTGAATGTCCAGTCAGTGTTGTTCTATTTCGCCATGTGAAGGATAAAGAACAAAGGCTCGTCTGCTACATGAGCAAGGCAATGACTAAAACGGAAATACGGTACACCAAGATGGAACAGACAACTTTGGCCTTAAGAAGCGCTACTCGAAAACTTTGCCCGTATTTCTAAGCCCATCAGGTGACTGTGCTCTGAAACATTCTACATAAGCCAGACTTATCCAGAAGGATGCTAAAATGGGCCATAAAGTTAAGTGAGTACGAAATTAAATATTGGCCCAGACTGGCGATGAAATGGCAAGTCATGACTAACTTCATAGAAGAGGTCCCTAGTAGCCTTACCATATCGCATTATCCCCTGAAAAATGGTGGTAGATTCTTCATGTGGACGGAGTATCCAGGGTCTCGGGCTCCAGGTTAGGCCTTCTCTTACAATCACTGATCGGGGAACAATTAGAGTAGGCTATCCGGCTTGAGTTTTCTGCCTCTAATAATGAAGCTGAATATGAGGCAATCTTGTTCAGGTTGGACCTCGCCTTTATTTTATCGGCAGCTAAATTAAAAATATGTAACTATTCCCAGCTTATAGTTGGGCAAATCTAGGGGGAATATGAAACTAAGGATGAACATATGGCTCAATACCTTTCAAATGTGTGGGCCAACTTAAAAAAATTAACCAAGTGCGACGTCAAAAGAATTCCTCGAGTAGAAAACATACAGGCTGACGCCTTAGTCGGGATAGCTTCCACGTTTTCTATAAACGAGGCGATACAAGTACCCATTTGCCTCCAAACCACATCCTCAATCACAGCAACATCAATATGTAGTGCTAACAAGACGGGCATTAGTTGGATGCATGAAATTGAGACGTACCTTCGGACAGGAGAGCTACTTGAAGAAAGCAAGCAAGCCCACAAGATCCGAGTACAAGCTGCCTGCTACACTCTAATCAAGGAGAGCTGATGCGACTCATGGTAGCTTAGCTTTAAAGGCGTATCAACAAAATTTATACCTTAAATACTATTACTAAAGTAGCCAAGCTACTATAGCATAGTGGTTCTAGGATCGTTCACTGGGAAGGGTTTTCGCAAACACTAGTGATATTCAAATTAGGAAAATAGGTGATTTTCTTATGGATGTTAGCTTTAAAAGAAGATGAAAATGTTTTAGAAAGATTTAAACTAATTTAAGCTAACATTAAAGACTAAAATGAAAGGGTGTAAAAACAAGTTTCTCAAAGATAGGATAGCTATGCTCTGGCTCTTATGCAAATTGGAAATCTCAGGATAGGCTCCTCGCGTTGGGGTTGCAACTATGGTGATGCTTGCTTCCTGAACCGGTATGGATTTAGCAAATCAAGTTTTAATCCTTTAAAATGGCAAAACAGATGGTAGTGGATTTCATCAATGGTTATTCACCTTAGACTTCCTTTGAATGGCTCGTAAGAGATAACTAATGGTCTAAAGCCAAAAGCTTACCAAATATTGGCAACTCAAAGTCATTCCAGGTGATGAACTCACCTTTCAATGGCCATTGAAATTGGTTCTAATGGATTAATGCAAAACTTGGAATTGAAAACCTCACCTTCCAATACCTCGTAGGAGATAACTAATGGATAGAAATCCAAAAGCTTATCAAGTATTGGCCGTTGGAAGTTGTCCAAAGGAAATAAAAACCAAACTTTGCATTAATGAACCATTAATGAAAAACGACTACCTTACCTTCCAGGTGCGAGAAATTTCCATGGGATTGTATCCAAGCCATCACATAACATCCATACTTTGAGAAACTTAAAGGTTTTAGCCAATCATCCTCCGAGGAAAAGTCCTCAGAGGCTGTTTGGCTACTAAGAAAATAGAAATGGGGAAGAACAGGAGAAGAGAGAAAAAAAAGAGCTTTATATTTCTAAGTTAATGTACAGAGGATCGATCCCTCAATCCTCTCTATTCCAATCTCCCCTTTCTGGAGGTGTTGTGCACCTCTATATATAGCAAAATTACAAGATAAAGCCTTATGATGGCTGAATACAAGGTTACAAAAGGAATTTACATGAGAAAATATCAAGCTAAAAATATCTGGGAAGTCAGTGGTGCGTGCGTGGAGAAACAGAGGAAATTTGGCATTTTCGCAAGGTGAATTTCTCCTTGCGAAATTTCGCAATGTTGCGAAATGGCAAAATTTCGCATCATGAGGAAAATCCCCTTGCGAAATTTCGCAAGGAGAAATTCACCTTGCGAAATTTTCGTAAGGTTTGATGCAGTTGTCTTCCAAAGGCCATATCTTCCTCATTTAAACTCCAAATTGTACACGGTTTGAAGCATTGGATTCTTGACTTCCTGATATTTGAAATGGTATATAGCATGTAGAAAATGGACTTCAGGAAGTGCCCCAAAAGTGCGAAAGAAGACTGCACCTGCTGTCCTCTATTTTCCTCTTCTCCATTGTTCTTGTTTGTGCTCGTGTTTCCACTTGAAATTCAAGCCTGTAAACTTCCAAAATCCTTGCTTTAATTTGTCCAAGTAGCTCCTCCATCATTTGGCATGCTTGAATTGATTCATAAGCTGATAAAAACATGTAAACTTGCCACAAAATGGTTAAAACCAATTACTAAGGACCTTAATGAATTAATTGGGTTAAATGAATATGATTACTACACAAAGGTGCTTAAAACCATTATAATTAGGTCTACAAAATAGCACTTTTTGGTAGTAATCAAGAGCCTTTATAGATGATCTTTTGGAGGGTCATACCTCAGGTGTTTGAATGATGCAAAAACACAGTATGTACTGGCCAAGCTCCACGAAGGTATATGCGGAAACTACATAGGCGGACATACCTTGACACACCATGCTCATTCACAAGGATACTATTGGCCCACCATGAGACAAGACGCTAGGAACTAGGTCAAAAGGTGTGACAAATGCCAAAAGTAAACTCCCATACCTTGTATGTCTTCCGAAGTCCTCAATCCAGTCACAAGTCCTTGACCATTTGCACTATGGAGATGGATATAGTTGGCTCCCTACTTGTCACAACCGTATAGAAGAAGTTTCTGCTCGTAGCCACCGACTACTTCAGCAAATAGGTGGAAGCAGTAGCTTATGCTAGCATCAAAGATAAGGACGTTTCCAAATTCGTATGGAAAAACATCGTCTGTTGATTTGGAATCCCATGAGCAATTGTAGTCAATAACGGGCCGCAATTCGACAACATTGCCTTCAGAACTTATGTTCGAAGCTAAAGATCAAGAATCTGTACTCCACGCCATGTTATCCTCAAAGCAATGGATAAGCAGAGACAATGAACAAAACCCTGCTCTCTATGTTAAATAAAATGCTGGAAAAAGCCAAAGGAAGGTGGGTGGATGAACTGCCTAGAGTTCTATGGGCCTACGGGACAACCTTTAGATGACCTATTGGAAACACCCCTTTCGTTTTTGCCTACGAAATAGCGGCAGTCATCCCAACTAAGATAGAGATGCCAACAACCAAGACAACCATCCAAGGGCAAAGAGATGAGAAACAAGAGTTTGAAAGACACTTGGATTAGGTGGACAAAGTAAGAGAAAACGCAACCATCCGGATGGAATCCTACCAACAAAGAGCCATCGCCTACTACAACAAAAAGGCCTAGCCTTGTGAGTTTAGAGTCAGGACCCTAATCCTCAGAAGAGTCGTTGAAAACACAATTGAAAAAGGGTTTGGAAGGCTCCGAAGCAAATTGGGAAGGACCCTATGTAGTAACTAAGGCTGGAGACTCAAGGGCATACCACCTGCAGACACTGGACGAAGTGCCCTTACTCTGCCCATGGAATGTATCTAACTTAAAACAATACTATCGGTGAGTTGGTTTAAGTAAAGAGAATTGTGCGCAAAATCAAACAAAGGAAGAAATAAGTGTTCATTAAAAAATCAAATTGTTCGATTACAAAGCCATGACCGACCGAAAGTAAATAAAAAGAAGAAACATATATCACTGCCCAGTAGAAGGATCAACAATAGAAGGAACTTCGTCTCCCTGAGTAGAAGTGTCGGCCACCTTGTCCTTATCATTAGAAGGATAGTTGGGAATGTGTTGGGTGATGTTGTTCTTTTTCATACAACATTGATAGTCGAAGAAGAACATATCATCCACTTGTTTCTAATACTCGTTCTCCAATTCCTTTTGAGTGGCGAACCCTGCTTGGAGCTTCTCCAATTCTTTCCTCAAACACTCAATCTCTTTATCGGCATCCCTGCCCTTAGCCTCAACAACCTTCACCTCCTCTCTCAACCGACCGACCTCAGCTTGAGCCGTCTCTTTCTCCCCCTCTGCCTTCCTTAGTGCCTCAACTCCGTCCATTACAGCCTTCTCGACATCGACCAGGTCGCTCTTTACCCGTTCCAACTTAGTACGAAGCTCTTCGCTATCTCCCATTTTTGGGATAATGAATGCCCTCATCATTTCAGCGACCTTCAACCATTCAAAAAGTATGATGCACTACCGCATTAGGTTGCTGACACCAACCACCACCTAAGAGCAGCATTGAGATAAGTATTAAAATAGGCGACTAAGAAAACTCAAACCAAAGACATGACAAGATTTACCACTTCAGTCGTCTGCTGAGTCGTGTAACCTTGCATCGATTGGATATAAGAGACGACGATTTCTGGAGTGCCAAATGAAAGTCGGGTTGAGATAGAAATGAAGGGATTCTCCTTTAAATTCATCGAGATATGCTTTGTAAACGGGAAAGAGTCTGACATTTTGGTTGAAGGGGGCTCAGCCTCGATAAAGTAGGGGACTTGCTTCAAAATTTCCACCATCTCCTCCTAGCTGAAGGAGCTAGAAGCAGCCATGGCTTCCTTTTCGTCTAGGTCATCATCAATAGCGGTTGGATCAGTGGAGTCCCTGTCTCGAGTAGGGCAAGTATTTTCCCTAGCAAAAGACTTCGTAGTCGACACATTGCTAGGTCCTGTAACATCAGTTGGAGGCATCGGTACTGAGGGAGTATCCAGAACAGGTGCCTTCTAGGGGGCCTCCGTGCAGGACCTCTTAGTAGGAGGGGTGGCGACTGCAATATATTCGGAGAGGCATTTGCGTTGCCTCTCCCTAAAACCAGCCCTCAGGTTCGTCGCCATATCGTCCTTCCCTTCCAGTTCGTGGATGATGCGGGGCACCACAAGTTCAGCCTTTGTGTCTGGCTTTACTCCCGGGAGATCTAAGTTAGCCTCTAAATCTGGCATAGTGCTGGCCACTGAAGCAGACGCCAAAGAAGTTGAGATAGACGAAGATGTAGGGACCGGAGTAGGCGCTTTCTTGGCAGCCTTAGTAGAAGACTTTTTTAGCCGAGAACGGACAATGGAAGTAGTAGTCGAACAGTTCCCACTCAGAGCTTGCCTTAATTTCCCTTCCTATCTCTTTTTCTCCCTCTGATCAAGGTGGTCTTGGTGTGCCTTAGCATCTGCCCCATATGCCACTTCGTAGAAGGGAAGATTTTTCAATAAGTGATGTTCCTCGAACACCAGGACCTTGGGCAGCGAGCGAGAAATGATGGGAATGATGTATGACTGAGGCTCTCGAATGACTACCAATAGATTCTAGTCAGTTAGGAGAGTATGATGATTCATTTCGTCCATAGTAATTACGAATAATTTGTTGAGGCAATTGAAAGAGGTCTTCTCTACCCACTCAACTAATTGACCTCTTATTTCCTTAACTATGTCACACCAAACGAAAATATTAATACCAGAACTACATCCAACAAGCTATAAAGAATGACCCAGTTCTACCCGGAATCCTCAATGAGAGACATGGGCAAAAATCCCAATCCGGATGCTCAACTAAACCAGCTAATGGGCCTCGAACAAGGACGTGCCCCTTTACACCGCCCTTATTGGAGTCTGGAAGCCCTATCACCAATTGAAAAGAAGGGATCTGGGCAGATAGATTGAAGATGCCTTTCCCGCTCATTTTGATGGTGTAAACAAAAAGTACCTCTAGTAGGGAGAGGTCCAGGTGAAAAAGCATGTTTAGGATGCTGCATCCCATCAACACCCTAACAACATTCAGGTGAATGAACGCGAGAGGAATTTTGGTGTAGTGAAGGAATTGTTTGAAAAGTGAAGGAAGGGGAATGCAAAGCCCTGCGTTGTATTGCTCATTGCTAAAGAAAATGGAGTTCGGAGAATCCTTCTCAGCAGACGTAGGAGCACCGTCCTTGGGATGTGAAAACGCTCCCAAAACTCCCTTTCAGTAAGGAGTTCAGTAGGCTTTTTCGAACCGACGCATCCTACACCTGCTCCTATCTTACCACCTTTCTTACCCTTACCAGCCACATTGGTGGAGACAACATCCCTTTTTGCTGACATGCTGAAGCAATGAGCCAAGTAGGATCTGCACAACACAACGTTGAATGTTAGAAAGCAGTCACCCGACCCTATCGGCAAAAGGAAGTGCCCCAAATGTGCAACAAATGGCTATGACTGGTTTTAATTCTGCACTAAGACAGGGTACCTAATCCTGTTAGCCAATAAAGTCCCAACAACGGGCTTCCTTTTCGCAACATCACAATTTCCATAGGCCAGAAGGCCTAGGTGTACCCCTCAAAGTCCCAACAAGCAAAAACATGGAAAAACCCTAATTCTAATAGGTGCTACTAGTCCCACTGCCGACGGTGATTACCTCCCTAGACAAACCCCAGGACCTCACACTATGGACTTCGTAGCGTCCATTTCATACCCAAAAGAGCCACCAAATGCCAGAGCAACCCCAATAGCAACAAATGAACCACCCAAAGAGACAAAAAAAGGGAAATGGGGGCAATAGAGGGAAAAGAAGGGCTTACTAGAAAGATGTCCGCTAGCAAATGATGAAGCTCACTTGTGGAAGAGCTAAGAAAGACAAAGAAACTACCGAAAAAAGTGAACAACGATGCAATGGGGAGAAGGTAGTAATTGTTGTTGCAGTAAGGGGAATGCAACAAAGGAGATGAGAAGGGGAAAAACTCAGAAGCAGAAACGTTCAAAAAGATCCCTAAGGGTCTGAAGTCCCCTATTTATAGAGACGAAAACCCTAGGCATCCCAGAGGGCGGGACGCCTAGGAATATTCCTCCTAAGTAGTGCGTCGCCTGACAATAGCCTTGGTGAAAGTGACCCACTTCAATACCCCTAAGAGACATGTGTCCTAAGATTATTGAGGAAATTTGAAAAAGGTACTTTAACCTGCCATTTCTGTCGGGACAAGGTGCACGTGTTAAAGAGGGGCATTGTGGGGGTTTTCCCCACGTGTTTGTCCACTATTAGTCTACGTGGTACTCCCCTTAGTACTGTCTGAAATACCATCATGGGACCTAGAGGTTCCCGTCTGGACCATATAGGCCTACAACCAATGGCACTAGGCTCCCTCAAATTGGCAATGTGTTTCGAATAGCTTCCTTGTCTTCATACTGTATGCAATCATGAGTTCTTGACACAAGGAATGACAGATGAGACCTTTCCCGGTTCACACGCCTATGTCTGAAAAACTTTCACACATTACCCCATACCTCCAGTTGTTTGAGGCGACATGCAAACCATCATGGTGCACCATCTAGTGACCCCTACCAGCCGCCCAAATTGTGATGATTACCCTACCATCCATAGTGTTGCCATCATGATAGTAAAAGTCAAAATGCTAACTCAGAGCAACAGTGACCCCCTCCTAGGCACTATAAAAACTCCTCTGAAATGAAAACTCAGGCATGCAACACCAAGGGCTCACCCATTTGATTTCCTTAAAAGGGTTCCTACCCATTTTGGTGTTTGACTTAAGCTTCGGAGGGTGTGTTCGGACAACCTATCTGGACATCCTTTGTGCAGGGAAGAAGAGAACCCAATCTCTTGTAGCTGGGGAGAAGCTTTTACTATGACAACAGAGAGAGGATCTAACTCTAGTTGACTTCAGCATCAACAGAGGGAGAGGACATGCCGACTGGGAAGAAGAATCCTCTTCATCTTGTAGTGGGTTTTTTGGACAGAGAGGAAGAATAGATCGTCATGGCATTGCATCAACATGGCATGACCTAGCGTTTTGTATGAGCTTTAAGTTTCAACATTAGAAGAAGCACCATCTCCATTTTTGGAAGGAGAACACACCACCGCCATTGAAGATCTTCACCAGCAGACCAGTTCCATTATTTGGACACTACACCCACATTTTCATCTCACTATTTTTTAGATTTCAGTTAGCATCACGCGCAGGCTCCACCACCTGACTATCATTTGAGCACCATCAACGCATTTTCTATCTCCACCATTCTGCATCCTCTGAACACACGACATCTTGACATTTTCATTTGTTGCGTATCGGAGCATCGCCACCATAATGCATCTCGTTCTAGGAGCTTCCATCAGTTGTGTTCCATATTCGGTATCATGTCAATTCATCACCACTTCTCTTAGTTTCCTTCAACTTTCTCGCTCTCCAAACAGTGGAACAGACACACCACCACGCATTGGTTTGGGGACACCACCACGTGCTATCCAGAATCATCAGGGATTTTGAATGCACATTTTCAGCAGAGGAGAAGGATCATCAAGGCATTCTGGAAAAGACCACCAATCGGACCCCTCATCTGCAGACAACGTACTAACATCAGTTTCACTTCCATTAGTGGCAAGCGTCTCCATCAGCTTCACACATGCATCGCGTTGTCTGCAAACCACACCAGTCCCATTTACAATAGTATCTGCATATCCATAGCCACGTACGCAACAACAATAAACCTCCAATACATCATCCATGTCTCCTACATCTTCATCTAAGTACACACAATCAACATCCATCATCAAGGAAAATCAACATGCACTACTAAAGATCATTAGCACGTAAACTGCCATCAACTCCATTTAAGAATCAATACATTCCATTGAAGAAATACACGCGGCCATGTCCAAAAAATACTTCATCAGATTTGCAGGAGGATTAAGTTCACCCACTGTTGCACCATGACACCCGTCAATGATACATGCACTCATCATCAGAATTTTAATCACCATCAGAACAAGATATAAAGGTGAGTTTTGATATCCTTATTTCTATTTGAATAATAATAAAAAATCAATAACCTAGGTATACATACAGATCATGGAAGGATGTTAGTGAAATGCTTTGTTTGATTTAAAAATAATAAACTGATGTGACGATGGGTGGTGGTTGGCCATGGAAATTCTTTGTTAATGGCTTTTGTTGAACTTTCAAAATCAACTGAATGTGGAATAATGTGGTCGGCTATGAGGGATGTCAATGGTTGGTGTTTGTTTGAGATTTAAAAATACAATGAATGCATGGCAGGCATGGAAGAGTGTTAATGCTTTGTTTTAATTTTTAATTTTTATTATCAGTGGAATGAGAACGGGTGTCGGCCATGGAGATTAGTTAATGGTATATATGTGATTCATGCTTAATGGAAAAAAAGAAGAAGGTAAAAACACTTTCTAAAATTACTACCAAATAAACTTTAAATTTTGTCTATAAAAACATTTCTCAACAAAAATTATTTTGTCCCATATTCATGGCCCTATACCGGTTGCTCATTCACTCCCTTAAGTTTTTATGTTATTCAGACAGCCACTGATACCAACACATGCATAGCTACCTTTCTTCCTCATGCTGATTTTTTTAATTCAAACAATCAAACTACATTAAGCTTCATTTCCACATAGCTTTTATAGAATTTTAAAATTCAAAACCAAACTACATTATCACAACTTCATGTCTTCCACCATCCACTACATTGATATATAGATTTTTATTTAAAGTTCAACAAACATAATTTTAGCAACCGGTATAGGGCCATGAATATGGGACAAAATAAAAATGTTAGTATTAGTGGCATGTTTACATGAAATAATAATAATAATAATAATAATAATAATAATAATAATAATAAAAGGGTATCCACAATAGAGCAAGTTTAATTCAAAATATAGTCCATAAACAATTACATAATTTAAAAATCTACTAGAACATGATCCAGATAACCAAACACAACCAAGAATAACAAAATCTTCTAAGCTACTCCAAAATCCCCTGGAGCATTCTGAAGCCCTCCCAGCCCTATCTGTGGATCTTTAGGAGTTACATCTGTATTTAAAAATATATAAGAAGGAAGAGGTGAGCATTCCACATAGCTTAGTAAGGTGTCTTACACCCAAGGGGGTTAATTGGGGTTACTAAGGTAAAAAAAAAAAAAATACATAAACTAAGCATTCAACCATAGAATAAGCAACTCCAAACGTTTCATTTAATCAAATTACATCACTTCAACAATTCTCAATAATTAAATAAAATGTGTATGAGGATGTGACACATAGTCATACAATGCATTATTGTTCTCGGGCTTTCACTGAAGGATATACGTCTGTACCCAACTACACTCCTCATTTGGAGTCTTTTCGAGGTAGATTTTTGGGTCTTTCACCCTAGGGATCTCATTCCCTTCTTAATTTGCCTTTTACGGGCCTTTCCTTTTCATTACCATTTTATTTTTTTCTTTTTCCATTTCATGCACTTTTTATATATATTTTTTTCTTTCACACAATCATGATGCATATAAAATGCAATGAGATTAATTATCCTAATTCACAAGTATCAAAAATATCAAATAAAATTCCTACTAATACAAATTTCAATAAAATTACAATTTATACTATGCTTTCATTGTTTCTCAACAATCCTAACAATTTCAACAACAAACTACAATTATTATCCACAATTAAATTACCAAAAACAACTTGATAAATTTTCAATAATTCAAATATCAATTAAACATAATTTATACCAAAATTCCATTATTTCTCAACAATCCCAATAATTCCAATAATCAAATACAATTATTTCTCCACAATTAAAGTAAAAAAAAACAACCAAATAAATTCTCAATAATTAAAATATCAATTAAACATAATTTATACCAAAATTCCATTATTTCTCAACGATCCCAATAAATTCAACAACCAAATTCAATTATTTTCCACAACTAAACACTTCCATTATCACAAAAATTCCAAAGAAAATTCCTAAATCATCCAATAAAATTTCTCATATCATATATATTACATATTTGACTTCCAACAATGAGATTCATATTTATTTTTTTAAAGAAAAAAATATTAGGTCTAACAATCCAACCGCTAAAAATGAAATCCGACACTGTATAAATGTTCTTCGTGTGTTCAGTAGAGTGTTCCCTTGAAATTTCACAAGAAATGGATGATGTTTGGCCGTTGAAACGGTCGGCCAAGGTGGACGACACTTTCTTCCTTTCATAGTCGCCGCGCCTCTCCCCTTTCTGCAAGTTTTTTTTTTCCTCCCCTTTCCTACCTTTTATTTCTTCTTCTTTTAACCTATTAAGAAAGCAAAAGTGGTGCACGTGCAAATACATATATATATATATATATATATATTATATTTATTCATTTAGGTTTTTTAACACAAATTCCTATTGTTTCTTTATTATTAATTTTTTTTTGTAATTGCACTTCACTAATAAATTATCAAACACCAATAAAAAAAATTTATTTTTCTCAAATTTATTATTAAGTAATTTAATTTAATTTTTTACTTAATTAATTTTAATTAATTTATTTTTCATTTTTCGTTTTAGTTTTTTTTTCGTTTTTCGGGAAATTTCGATTTCTAAAATCCTAAGAGATTTTCTATTATAAAGTTGACGTGACACAAAAAATTTAATTCGCTTAATTGACCAATAAAATCTTTCGAATTCCATTAATCCAAAATTGACATGTGTTCTCAAATGGTCTGTTTGACTTTTCAACCACCGTTGAATAGAAGACTATTCAAACTTGAAACTCCAACTTGGCCTAAAATATCCGTTAATTACAACTTGGCCTAAACTCCAACTTGGCCTAAACTCTTAGGAATTTGAAGTTAACATATGCCCAAGGAGTTCACTACTATAAGTTCATAGTAATATTCGCTTGTTAGGCTTTGAGAATTTTTTTTCCTGGTTCAGAGTCAAGAGGGTTGAGAAGCATCATTCTCTTCATTGTTGTCAGGTTCTCCTTTGCTTAGTATTTCAATTAATCACTACTCTGTTTACTTAACAGAAATGATACAACTAGACATAGCTTCTGGGGTGTGGGTTCAGCTAATAAACATACCCTTTTTTGAGGTGAAATTTGTTTTGAACTTACAACAATATAATTTCAAGATTGTGGTTCTGGCAATAAGCTTTGAGTGTGAGATCAATTAATCAATCTGATCATCTGTGAAGTCTATTGTTGAACAATCATACTAAGCTTAAATGAATAAGATCAAGAAGGCTATATAAACACAGAAATGATGAAAGCTTCCCACCAAGCTTTCACCAAATGTATTCTGGAACAAGAATGAACCAGATCTGCAAAGTAGTGCCTAAAAGTGTTGAAAATGTAGCAAGCCTCATGCAGAATGGCTGACTTGGGGGTAATGTTGTTCCCTGCATCTGTATTAGAATGACCTATTGCAGTTTCCACTAATATCACTGTCCCCAACTTTGAAATCTCAAAGCCCAATGCTATTTGAATTATACTTGTCCAATAATTTTAGATTACTAGGCACCGGATCAGGACAAGGTAGCAAGACTTCTCTGGTAAAAACTCATGTCTTTTACATTGCCTTGAGACCTTGGCCCCATCTAAACTCTGGAGGAGGATTCCTGCCTCCGGATAATCCACTTTCATAGTAATGGAATCAATAAGAAAAACCTCTCTGCTATGTGGATGAATTCTTTTCAACTTACATATTATCATTAAGAAGATGGTATGATAGACTATAGTGTTTTCAACCTAAGCCTCACACTAGGATAGAGTGGTCCTTGAAACCAAACTCTGCATTCTTCATGGTGGAGATCAAAAGGTAAATTGGGCAAGTTTGGAGCCTTTCTCAGGATCTTGAATCTTCCTTAGCTCATATTTTCCTAGAAGGTTGGGGAATTGGCCACGGACCTTGTTTAGCTAGTGTAAGACTTAATGAAAATTGATATGAGAAAAACTCCACTAAGATTAAGCATATGACTTGATCTGACTTAATAAAAAGCAGAAATGGCACAATATAGCACTGATGTATGAGAAGTTGATTATTCCATATGGATTGATCAGGCATCTGACTTGATCCACTAGAAGTTAGAAAGTGGGTCCATGATTGAAGATCAAGCTATCTATCATATCAAATCTTAGGTCCATGGCACTCTGTTTTGATGAATTCTTTGTACACTAACTAATCCCATCATGCCAGGGAATCTGAAAGTCCACAAGGTTTTTTGAGGTTTTTGATAATCAACATGAAGATAATCTTTCTTAGAAATGTGACTTCTTACTGAAATTCTCCGGAAGGTTTAGCCTTGGACTTAAAAAACACAAATTATAAGAATTAACATTAATTGAATATACATCAACTTGGAAGAAAGCCTAAGAAAAATCCATAAGCTAGTGGACAAACACTTGTAGATATCAATTTATGTCTTTCAGATAAGGAATCTCTTCCCTTTAATTTGCTTGAAGAATTTGAAGACTAACTATGGAGGAACATAGACTCAATTCATTCTATGATACTCTTATTACAATGAAAGAAAGCATAAATAAATAGCCTACAGATATGAGACAATTCCGGACTGGTATACTATCACCGGACGGAATTTCCCTTACATGGAAAGAGAAAAAACTCTTACATGGAAAGTGAATAAACTCTTACATGGAAAGTGAATAAACTATTACATGGAAAGTGAATAAACTATTACATGGAAAGAGAATAAACTCTTACATGGAAAGTGAATAAACTACCTTGCTAGAATTACTCCTAAATCAATTATAATAAAGGCAGTATATTTCACTAATTTAGGGAAGTAAACAGAGGATGCTAAATATGGGGAGGAACGCACAGGATGGAAGGCGACGTGGGCTTGATTTCCAACACTCCCCCTCAAGCCGCGTTGTAGATGTTGATCATTCCAAGTTTTCCTGTCAGATCTTCGAAGTTAACTCGAGCAAGAGCTTTTGTGAGAATGTCAGCCGTTTGACAGTTTGTCGGAGTGTAGCTGACTTTGAAAACTCCTTCTTCAATCTTTTCCTTGATAAAGTGTCGATCTATCTCCACGTGTTTAGTTCGATCATGATGAACCGGATTCTTAGCGATACTGATGGCAGCTTGATTGTCGCAGTATAACATCATGGGATGCTTCAATGGAACCCGTAATTCTTCTAACAGCCTGTTCAACCAGATTCCCTCGCAGATACCTTGTGCCATAGCACGAAATTCTGCCTCAGCACTGCTACGAGCTACCACTGACTGTTTCTTGCTTCGCCATGTAACCAAGTTCCCCCAAACAAATGAACAATAGCCTGAAGTTGATCTCCGATCAGTCACTGAACCTGCCCAATCTGCATCTGAAAAAATCTCAATCTCTTTCTTTGTTGTTCTTTGAAAGAAGAGACCCTTTCCTGGTGTCATCTTGAGGTACCTCAATATTCTGATCACAGCAGTCATGTGTTTTTCGGTTGGATTATTCATGAATTGACTTACCACACTAACGGAGAAGCCGATGTCTGGCCTTGTATGAGAAAGATAGATGAGTTTCCCCACAAGACGTTGATATCTTCCTTTATCAACTGGCGTACTTCCATCACTTTCTTCCAGTTTGACAGTTGTATCCATAGGTGTTTCTGCCGGCTTGCATCCTAGCATTCCTGTTTCATTCAATAAGTCCAGAACGTATTTGCGTTGTGAGACTGCTATACCTTTCTTTGACCTAGCAATCTCCATTCCGAGAAAGTACTTGAGGTTTCCAAGATCCTTGATCTCAAATTCCTTTGTCAGTAATTTTTTAAGTAAGTCAATTTTCTCTTCATGATCACCTGTCAAAATTATGTCGTCCACATATACAATGATAATTGCCAGCTTCCCTTCTGGGAAGTGTTTCACAAATAATGTGTGATCAGATTGACATTGAACGAATCCGTACCCTTTCACTACCTTAGTGAACCGTTCAAACCAGGCCCTGGGAGATTGTTTGAGACCATACAAGGATTTTGGAGTCTGCAAACCTTGTTGAAGTTTGATGTCGTCTCAAGTCCAGCAGGAATGTCCATGTAAACTTCTTCCTCTAAGTCACCATTGAGGAAGGCATTCTTCACATCAAGTTGGTGAAGTGACCAATCGAGATTAACTGCCAAGGATAAAAGTACACGAACAGTATTGAGCTTGGCAACTGGAGCAAAAGTTTCTTGATAGTCAATGCCATAGGATTGGGTGAATCCTTTGGCAACCAACCGAGCCTTATACCTGTCCACATTACCATCTGCCTTGTACTTTACTGTGAAAATCCACTTACACCCAACTGGTTTCTTACCTCTTGGGAGGTCAGTAATTTCCCACGTACCATTCTTTTCCAGCGCCCGAACTTCCTCATCGACTGCCGCCTTCCACTTAGGATACTTGAAAGCTTCCTGAATATTCCGAGGAACTTGTATCTCTGTGATGCTAGAAGTGAATGCACGAAACGTAGGTGATAGCTTATCATAAGAAATAAAATTTCCAATGGGATGCTGAGTGCATGATCGAATTCCTTTCCTCCAAGCTATGGGCATATTAAGAATATCATTTTCTAACTCGGAATCAACAGTACCATCAGGAGCGTTGTTACCTGGAAGTTTGCTTGGATTAGGACCCGGTTCAGCCTCATGGGTTTGTTGAGAAAGTGCTCCTTCCTCCGTTTCCTCTTGGATGTGCTCCTTATCCCACAAGTCAACAATGGACTCGGGCTGATTAAATGACTCTGGAGGAATGTGATTTTCAGTGATGATGGGTGGCTCACTGAATGACTCAAGATCCCAAAATTGATATTCCTGAGTTGAATTCTCCCCCTGAATATCGTTTTTGGGATAGTAAGGCTGGGTTTCAAAAAATGTGACATCCATTGAATTGTAGAATTTTCTTGTGACCGGAGAGTAACACTTATACCCTTTTTGATTTGAAGAATACCCAAGAAAGATGCACTTGAGTGACCTAGGATCAAGTTTACTTCGATGTTGTTGATTGATATGAACAAAAACAGAGCACCCGAAAATTTTGGGTGGGACGGTGGAGATGAGACGAGTAGTCAGAAAGGATTTTAGGAGTGTTTGACAAGGTGTTTGGAATTTTAGTACCCTAGACGGCATCCTATTGATGAGGTAGGCTGCCGTAAGGACAGCTTGCCCCCAGAATAATTTTGGAACATTCATGGAGAACATTAGTGATCTAGCCACCTCTAACAAATGCCTATTTTTCCTTTCAGCGATTCCGTTTTGTTGTGGGGTATCAACACATGAACTTAAGTGAACTATCCCTTCTTGTGCTAGAAATTCTCCTAGAATGGAGTTGAAATAATCCCTAGCATTATCAGACTTTAGAATTTGTATTTTTGACTGGAATTGGGTCTGAATCATATTTTTAAAATTTTTGAAAATTTGACTCGTTTCAGATTTTTCTTTCATGAGGAATACCCAAGTTAATCTAGTGTGATCATCTATGAATGAGACAAACCACCTAGTACCAGTTACATCTTTTATTCTTGACGGACCCCAGATATCGCTATGAATCATTGAGAATGGACTAGACTCTTTATAGGGTTGAATGGGAAAATGAGACCGGACTTGCTTTGATAATTGACAGATTTCGCACTCAAAGGATTTTGGATTTTTATGAAATAATGAAGGAAATAAATGCTTGAGATACATAACATTTGGATGACCTAAGCGATAGTGCCACAACATAATTGCACTATCGTTATTTTGACATGAAACCGAAAAAGAATTACTACCAACTGCCATTTGAGGTTGTTCTTGTGGATCATGGAGCTCCTTAAGGATGTAGAGTCCAGAGCATTCCTCAGCATTGCCAATCGTCTTCCCCGAATCCAAATCCTGAAATTCACAGTGAGTGGAGGAAAAATTAGTAATACACCTCTTTTCCTTAGTGAGTTTACTAATTGACAATAGATTACAGTCCAAGTTAGGAACAAGGAGAACAGAGTTGAGAGTAAGATCCCTTGATAGCACAACTGAACCTGTTCCAGCAACCTTTGATAGTGAACCATCTGCTATTCGGACTGTTAAATTATTTGGACATGAGCTATATGTATCAAAAATTGTCGCATCTCCCGTCATATGATCAGATGCTCTTGAGTCCACGATCCAAGGTTTTTTACGTTTCTTACCAACAGTAAAGGCACTCAAAAAATTACCTTTGTGAGCCAAGGTTCCGGAACCAATGAGCTGGTTGGAAGATGAGCCAGTTTGTGACTGTACTGACAAGAAAGGAGACAGTAGTTTCTGAAGCATCTCCATTTGCTCCTTATTAAAAGGGCTAGCTTCAGGTTGTGGCGATTGTTCATCGGTAGCCACATGATTGCCTCGTCCTTCTTTCTCAAGTGGTTGACGTGGCTTCCAATCTACTGGCTTTCCATGAATCTTCCAGCAAGTTTCTCTTGAGTGTCCCGGCTTTCTGCAATGATCACACCAAGGTCTACCTCCTTTAATTTTTTGACGGTTGTCAAAAGGAGCGAATTGAGTCTTAAGAGCCGAGCTTTCTGCCATATTCAGTTGTTGATGGGATCCCATCATGAGATTTTTCCGACTTTCTTCACGACGCACTTCAGAGAATGCCTCTCTGAGGCTAGGTAGAGGTTTTACTCCCATGATTCTTCCTCTGATTTCATCAAGATTTTTGTTCAAACCTAACAAAAATTTAAACACACGTTTCCCTTCGACAATCTTTTTATACAACAAACCATTTGTAACACAATTCCAGTTATGAACCTCAAACGTATCAAGTTGACGCCATAGACGAGTAAGAGTATTGAAATATTCAGTTACCGTAAGGTTTCCTTGACGCAAATCGTGGAGGATGCCTTCAATCTGGATGATTTCAGATGTGTTTTCCTTGTCTGAGAAAGTTTCTTTTGCAATGTCCCAGATTTCTTTGGCAGTATCAAATGACAGAAAATTTTCACCAATGTCAGGGGTCATAGAGTTGACTAGCCAGGACATGACCATATTATTTTCTGCTATCCACTTCTTGTAGGTTGATGCTGTGGTTTCTGGTGCCGCCGAAGCTCCGGTGATGTAGTCATCTTTCTCCTTTCCCCGTATAAACATTAATATGGATTGAGACCATTGCAAATAATTTTGCCCATTCAGTTTATGGGCTGTGATTGGCAGATGAGAGGTTTCCATTTGATGAGAGGATGAAGACGATGAGATGATGATATCAGAAGTAGAGGATGATGAGTTGGTAGCCATTCCAAAGGCTGGACCGTATTTAGGCATAACCTAGAAGAATAGAATTGAGTAGAAAAAAAAAAAACTGACTAAAGATGAAGACGATGAGACAGGATTAAACCTGCTCTGATACCATGAAGAATTTGAAGACTAACTATGGAGGAACATAGACTCAATTCATTCTATGATACTCTTATTACAATGAAAGAAAGCATAAATAAATAGCCTACAGATATGAGACAATTCCGGACTGGTATACTATCACCGGACGGAATTTCCCTTACATGGAAAGAGAATAAACTCTTACATGGAAAGTGAATAAACTCTTACATGGAAAGTGAATAAACTATTACATGGAAAGTGAATAAACTATTACATGGAAAGAGAATAAACTCTTACATGGAAAGTGAATAAACTACCTTGCTAGAATTACTCCTAAATCAATTATAATAAAGGCAGTATATTTCACTAATTTAGGGAAGTAAACAGAGGATGCTAAATATGGGGAGGAACGCACAGGATGGAAGGCGACGTGGGCTTGATTTCCAACATTGCTCAATATAGATATTTTCCATTTCATCCATACCAATCATTTCCTTTATTTTCTACCTTAATTATTAACGAATTCTATGCAAATGGATGTAAAAATGTTTAAAGATTCCACACACAATATGATACAATAAGGTAAAGGTTCACACACAATATATATATTCTACATATGCCCCTTAAATGAAACAAAGCGCAAATGGGAGTAACAATTCTGGTGAAAGACTCCACCTTCAAAATAAAACTTAAAGCAAGTCTAACAATGGTGGAATTTTAACCACCCCAGTAGAAACTCTTTTGCATGAAAGGATTGAAAACCTTTTTTGAGAAAAAAGGAATTTCCATGGAAATGGAGAATATCCACCCTACCTCTTTGTCATCAGCATTCAGCATTCGCAAACAGGCTAACCCTGGTGCGGCGCCGTGGAGCCTGAATATGTTCAGTAATACCAAAATGAGCCATGAGAAGCCAGACATGAGTGAGCAGCTCTCCGCCTTGAGTTAGCCCCTCGGCATGGTGATTCGATGGACACTGACATGCAGCATGACATAGCATCTCTATCCATACATGACTCATCATCTCCCATTTCTTTTCACATTTCCATTCCTCTTCCGTCTCCAGGGATTGTAGAGACTTAGCCAGCCAACAGGCATTGAATAGCACTGACTTTCTTTTTTTATCTCCTCTCACTTTCCTTTTTTTATCTCCTTTCACTTTCCGTTGTGGCATTTCAGTGTTCACTTGAAGTAACTTTTCACAAGCTTGGATTCTATCTTTTATGTGCTTTCCACTCCGAAAAAAATTCTGTGGCATCAGCACTGCTGTCTTGAAATCGGATTTGTCCAATTCCATTAGGCAGCACATGGGGGCGCTTGACCAGAAGATGCAACAGATAATCTGATAGCAGCTTGCTTGCTTCACGGTTTGGGTTCTTGACAGGGATTGAATTTTTGTTTAGATCAGTATAGTAGCAGATCTCAGTAGCTACATGCCAGAGGAGAATGTTCTCATCGAATTCTTCCCCAATGCTCCAACTTAATCTACAGCAACACTTCATCTTTTCAAGTGCCCATTCTCCTTTCAAAGCGCATAATTTCGTGGCTGCCTTAATGCATGTTATAATCACGTCAATAGTTGGGTACTCATGCTTGTCAATTATGGAGAAGCCCATGAATGTCGAGATTGTCAAACATAGACAGATGAAACGGCTTAGGACACCCCGCTTATTATCAGCTGCATTGGTATAGAAAATGTCGTACACGAATCCAAGCTCAATCTCAGTCACTTCAAAAGCTTCCGTCCAAGATAAATTCTGGAAGCAGGATTTGCTTTCTCTAAGAACTGTCGACTCAAGGCCAAGATTTGCAAATAAAGGCTTGAACTTGGGGAAGAATTTATCAGCCTTTCGCAAAATGGCTGCTTCTGGGATACTCTTGTTTCTGGGTGCTGGACAAGGTATAATCACCACCTCAGGCTTTTTAATTTCTGGCTGGCATGAAACATGGCATCCCTCTGCTTTCTTGAAATAGTACCCTGCCGTGAATGCTGCATCACCAGGCTCCTCGTCACCTTCGTCACCATCGTCATCCTCGTCACTGCCACCACAGGCGTCACCGCCGCCCCAGGCGCCACCGCCGCCCCAGGCGCCACCGCCGCCCCAGGCGCCACCGCCGCCGCCACTCTCGTCATCGCTGTCATCGTCGTCACCCTTATCCCGGAGCCACCGGATCACGGATTTTGTAAAACGAGCGTTACTTCTGGACATTAGATACAAAGTCCTGTCCAAATACTTGATCAGTCCAGCCTTAAACATTAGGATGGCCAGAATATTGAGTGGTGTGGCCTTCCAGGATCCAAGAAAGATGTAAACTGCCCCCACAAAATGCGTGAAGAGCCCAAGAAAATATCTTTTGCATAATGCGTTGTCTTCCGAAGAATAGGCTGTGATGGTGTCCGGGCCGCCAAGATGCAGTAGCAGAAATGGTGCCCAAAATGCTCGTATTTGTTGTGATGGGTTATCACAATATCCTAGGTCGTTGGAGATTATGCCAATAGAAACCGCAGCTATCCGATATGCGAGTGAGTAAGCTAGCCAAAGGATGTATCTAAGCCAGTTTCTGCTTGTATATTTTCTCCTGCTGCCCAGGACGCCGAGCATAATTTGTAAGAAGAGACTGAATGAAACAAATAGGCGGAGTTGCCACTCATTCCAAAATTCTGTCATACTTTGGAGCTTTGAGGCAGCCTTCTTATTCATGATGATGATGCAGCTAATGCCTGGAAATATAAAAGGAAATTATCAGATTACTACAGAAGATCTGAATGCCGATTGATCATTAGAAAATGACAGAAGGGCCTTCACAGCTTTAAAAGTGGGATATATTATAATGATTCCCATCTCATGCAATATAAATATTATCCATGTTAAGCTCAATTAATGAAGTTTTAAATGTGTGATATTACAATGATCCTCGTATAGATACAACATCCTCATTATTCCATGGGATTGCAGGATTGGTAGGAAAAGTCCCACACCGGGGTTGAGGTCAAGGATGACATATGGACAAACATTGCATCCGCAGGAAATTGCTCATCTCCATGTAGATATTATTTGCTCTAGACTATTGTGTATCCACATGTGGTTGAGAAGAGGTATACACACTACTACAAACTTTTTTCCCTTTCTGAGTGATATCACAATATTAATAATTCATTAAGTAAAAAATTCAAATTTTTGCATCCACTTGCTTTCAACACTCTTATTAGAACATGATTTAAGCAATTTCTTCCATGAGCACATTTTTTGGAAATGGGGAGTGATTTTTAGAGGGTGCTTCAAATAGTAAAACAAAATGCACTTTTGATTTCAAAAAAATGAAGGAAACTAATCACTTCACAAACCAGATTCCAACTTGCTTGCCTGCAGGTACTGTTTGGGCATCGGAAATGAGAAGCAAATTTAGCAATATTATTTTATTTAATAGTAGTTTATTATTTTATTTATATAATAAGAATATTAAATCATATAAATTCTAATGAAATTGTAGGATTTGAATAAGATTTGGTAATATATTATTTTATATGGTAATGATGTATTATTTGATTATATGATATAAATTTAATAATTTAAATTTATTTAATTATAAATATTTTTAATAATTTTAGTAATATTTTTATAATTTTTTTACTTTTTCAATTATCATATTTTACGTTTCATCATGCTTGACACATTAAAATTGACATATCGGGAAACTGTTTTACTTAATGACCTATCTCAAAACCCTCTTACTTAATGACCAAGTTCACAATTTTGAATAATTTGCAATACCTTGAGAATGTCCTCACAAATGCATCTCTATTAAAATTGAAAATATTGCAAATAATTTTAAAAATTGATACAATTGTGTTAAATGTTAATAAAGTGTAAATCTAAAAATTATTTTAATTAAAAAACACTCAATTTGAAAAAACAACTTCCAAACAAGTTTTGTATTTTACTTATTTTATAAAACTATTTTTATTGATTCAACCAAACATGGTTTTTTTAGTTTTTAAGAACAAAAAACTGTTGTTTAGAATTCACCATCCAAACACATTTTTTTTTTTTTTTCTAAAAACACTAAAAGTTGTTTTAGAAAATTATTCTCAAAAGATGTTTTCTAGAACTATTTTCGAAAACACTTTTCAAATGGACCCTTAGTCGGTAAGGTAGGAAATGAAGAGCAATCATTCCTTCCGTACTTTTTCAAGAAATTTTTAAGGAGTTTATTAAAAATAATTTTGAATTAATAATTTTAATTTATTTATTTTTAAAAAGATTTCCATTATTTGCAACAAATTATTTGATTGAATTTTATTTGTATTCAATTTTTATTTTTTAAGAAAATTATTTGCACCTATTCTATCGAAAGAAATTATTACAAAATTTCAATTTGGTAATAAAAAATTATTTTTACTTACTTTTACTAGAAAAAAGTATGAATATTTACAAAAGTATTTCAATTTAATTTTTATTTATAAAGGAATTAATTTCTTTACAAACTTTGTTTATGAAAATAATTTCTACAACTTTAATTTGCAAAACTAATCCTATTCTCATTAAAAAAAATAAAAAATAAAAAATAAAACCTTTACTTATAAAATTACTTTTAATCCCATAATAATTCTAATTAAGGAAACACAATTTATTTAAAAATCACTTTTTGGGAAATTTTATTAAAAATTAACTTTTGGGACAATTTTTTTTTACAAAACAATTTTTATTAAACAAATAAATTTTTGAACAATACTTGCTAAAAACAGTTTTTTTTGAGTTTTATTAAAAAAAAAAAATTAGATTTTCCTAAAAGCATTTTTCTAAATTTTTATTTAAAAAAAAATTCTTTTATTAAGAAGAATATTTTCTAAGGTATTATTTTTATTAAAACATAATTATTGAACCATTTCTTTTATTAAAGCTAATTTTCTAAGTTATTAACTATTCAATTCTAAATACACCCAACAAATATATACATGAGAACATTCACATGAACTAATAGAAATTAAACTAAATAGAAATAGGGAAATAAAATATGTACTCAAACAAATTTATAACAAGCTCAATGCCCCATTTACAACCTTCATGAGTCTCATTTTCTTCCATGAAATTTGGTTCTCCATGTGTTATAAATTCATGCTTAGCCAACATAATACCAATAGTGAAATGGACTCATGCAAAACAAAAATGAGTCCAAAGTAAATATCCAAGAAATACACAAAGCTCAAAATAATTCAAGCCCAAATTCAATAAATCCAAAAGGAATCCTCAAATTGGTTCAATAAAATTTACCAATAAAAAAATATGCTCAAAATTAGCAAATATAACCCGACAAAAGTATCCTACATGCTATAGGCCCTAGTCCAAAATCGTCATATTAATAACCAATATACAAGTCCAATTAACCAAGACTGATTAGGTAAGCCCAAATGTAACAAATCAAAATAAATTCAATTAGGTTTAAATTTAATACTCCATAATCCAAACCTAATTTAATATATAAACTCCAAATTCATAATCAAAATTAAGCCCAATTTATGCTAACCCAAAATAACATCCAAAATATAGTTTAATTTAATATATAAAAACCAAATGTAACAAAAATATACCACGATATTATCTCATGTCCAAATTAAATAATTTAAATGAGCAAAACTCATCTCAAATATCCTCTAACAAATTTCACCAACAACAAAAGGACTCAAATTTCATATTAATTAACATCCCAAAATCTCATAAATAATTATTATTAAAATCAAAGTAAGAAAATAAAATAAAGAAATGCATAAATAAACTTACACATTTTAAACTTACACATCTTTTGGAGACCATGGATGGAAGGTTGCTGCTAAAGGGTGGCGGGGGAGTTGAGAGGAGAAAGAAATAAAAATAAAAATAAAAAGTTTTCTTAATACATGTTGGGTAAAGTCAAAGAGTATCACCAAATGAAAGGAGTCATTTCCAACTGGCAACCAAATTACATTCACACCAAGTAGTATTAATAGTTTTCTTAATCTGTGGCACAACACAAAGAGTATTTCTTGAAGGCTCGTTTTTCTTCAATCAAACTCATCCCTCCATCTGTCTAGCAGTGATTGTGAAAATGAAGAAACCTATTAATTGAACTTTTAGTGAAAGAAAAACAATAGCAGCAGCTGGGTCTTAAGCCAACATCATGCTTTGATTTTCATTTAGTGCTTCCTTTAATTGAGTAGGAAGGCACCCGCTGATAGGCTGATACACACCCAAAAAGAACAGGTTTCAAGAACAAAATTCTATTAGGGAATTATACAAATATGAAAAATAGTTTTCCCGATTTATTGATATGAAAGTATCATACATTTATACATACTACAAAAAATTTTAAGGCATTTTTCATATTTTGAATGGTTTCTCAAAACACTTTACAAGAGAATCATGGTGTTAAGGAACAAGTTATGGGAATTAAGTGATGCCTTTGGATACTTAGATGATTCCTTCATTGATGAAGGATCTTAAAGATTCATTGTTTCCATTGGTAGGGGTTCTTGGATGATATCTTCTTTTTGCCTATGAAAGTACTTAGATGATAAGCTTCATTGGTAGTACTTAGACGATATTCTTCTCTGTTAATAAGGAGCTTGGTGATTAATATTCTTCATTAGTATGGATTCTTAGACAACAATCCCTCATTAGTTAAGGTGCCTAAACATGTCCTTCTTATTGTTGTAGAAGAATTAGGATATAGCCCTTGTTTATAGGAGAGACTTGAGGAATAAGCACAGCCTCTCAACGAGAGGTCTTAGGCATGACCCTCTCATCAACGGCGTGACATGGCAATGAGATTTGAGTATCACTCTCATCACGAGGAGGCTTAGGTAATATCCTATGTTAGTAAGAGGACTTGGGTTTCTTTTTCCGATGGAATAACTTGGGTGTTTGCTCCTCCGTGATGAAGGTTTTTCAATGGTATCCCCTTTGTTGAAGACACGTAGGAAATACCCTCCATAGGAAACTTAGAGAACAATTTCTCTTCTCTAGGAAGATCTTATGGGTGTTTGATAAAATTTAATATTTCATTTTAAGTTAATTTGTTTTTAAGTTGTTGGCTTAAAACTTATTATTTATTTTTTACTTTAAATATTAAAGTTGTTTGATTAAATAAACTTAAATTTTATTCTAAATGATTAAATTAATATATTTACTCTCATTAATTTTAACTAATATTTGTATTTTCATTAATTTTAGATAATAAATTTAAGTGTTATACATTCATATTTAAAGTATCATAAAAACAAGAGACAACTACAAAAATACTTATCCTTAAAAAAAATTACTAATAATAATAATAAACAAGTTATGAATGTAAAGTTATAATCATAAATTATATTTTTACTGACTATTTGTAAATGAGTCAAACGAGTTTTTAAGATTAAAAATAAGTTAACAATATTGACTTGATACTTAGACTTATTTTTATTTTAAATTATGATATTAAGTTATTTTATGAAATATATTTAATCTACTTCATGACTTAAATTAAGTCGTTATATTAAATAAATTTATCAAACATGTGACATTGTTTTTATTATGACTTCAAGTCTCTCAAGGACTACGTTCCTTCTTAACAGGGTTTCAATTAATCTTGTCCTTGCGAGAGTTAAAGTAACATCCTTAGATATGAGTAAAAATAAACAAACTTTCCTCTACTTGGTAGACTTATTTTGTACTGATCCTTAAGGGTATATTTGATTCCTTGGAATTACTAAAGAAAAAAAAATACTAAGAAAAATATATTTTTTTTCATATTCAATTATCTTATAAAAAAAATAGCAAGAAAATTAAATATAATTAAAATTGTTAGAAACTTAAACATTTTCAAATTTTTTAATATTATATCGATAAATTAAAATAAGTAAAATCAGTTTAAAATAGTAAATAAAAATAATTTATCGACTTTAAATTTATTTTTTATTTTCCTTTACTTTTTTTTCTTTCTACTTTTCCTCACTATTTTTTTTTTTACAGTTTCCTCAAAATTTTCTCAATCCAAACATAACTTAATGGATTAAATTAATTGTTTTTTGGGAAAAGTGTGTTTCCATACTATCATATGAAAAAAAATTACAAAATAAGAACTCAAATTTATAAAATACAAATTTCAAGCAATTATCTAAAAAGAATTAACATTTCATATATATATTTTTTTATCAAATACACTACCTTTAACCTTTCACGTATTATATTTTAATGATATAAATACTACCTTTAATTGGTGTGTACATATAATTATTTTTACTTATAAAACTCATTTTTTTCCTTATATGCTAATACTTGGAATCACTATTTATAGAAACAAAAATGAGATATTGGAAAATCGTGTAAAAATAACTTTTTAAATCTAGAAAATCACTTATAAATTTTATACTAACACTTGATAGGGGCTTCTTCCAAAAATCAATTTTCCGTCTTATTATCAAAACATTTTTCAATATCAAAACAATAAAAGATAATAGTGATAAATTTATTTATGAAACATAACTAAATACTTTTAGGCTAAATTTAAAGGATGGCAAATTAGCCATACTTAACAAGACCCTAAACCCAACTTAATTTTTGGACTTGAAAAATTAAATTTACTAGATTAAGTGTACGTGAACACATGTAGAGAAGCATTGCATCAGGAGGGAATTGCTCTTCTTTATGTTGATATTGTTTGCTCTAAATGTAATGTGTGTCTACATAATTTAGAGAAACTATACACTACTTTTTTCCCTCTAAGAATGGTATCACACCATTAATAATTCATTAAGTAAAAAATTCAAATTTTTTGCATCCTCTCTTGCTTTCAACACAGTGATTAGCACATCTAAGCAATTTCTTCCATGAGCACATTTTTGGAAATTGGGAGTGATTTTTTTCAGAGGGTGTTTCTGATTTCAAATAGTAAAACAAAATGCACTTCTAATTTCAATTTTCAAATAAAGAAGGAAACTAATTACTTCACTACAAACCAGATTCCGACTTGCTTGCCTAGTAAATAGACACTGGCACAACTACATAGAAAAATGGTTTTCTCAGCAACCAAACGGAGCTCAACCCAACACCCAAACTCATTCAGAATTCCACAAACTTACAATAACAATAACCTCAAACTCATTAGTATTCATATAGGCCAACAAGCAAGGATCAAACCGTAACAAATTTGTATGTAATTGAGATTAAAAATTGAGAATAATCTAGGCCAAAGAAAACATACCCACTTTTCTACGAGTCTTGGAATGTGATGCGAGGGAGAGAGACACACAGATGTGACATGGGCGGTCAAGAGTGCAAGCAGAAATAGTCAGTGAAGTCTACGTGAGTGAAGTCTTCCCTACCTCATTTATTTATTTTTTTGGTGTGGCATTAATTTAGTGAGACCGACAATGGTTTAAAATTGCATATTCAGTCTCTGTCATCACTTTAATCAGCGCGGGTCTGGAGTTCTGTGAAGAAGTAATGGCCTCTCTCTGGCGTTTAGGTTTGTCCCAAGCGAGCTCCAGGTGGCCCCAGATGTTTCTCCGGGATTGACGTATTAAATCCAGTTGACCTTATTAATCTTTATATACTAATATTAAGATTTGAAATAATTGAACTCAAATTGGGAATCTATCAATGTGTCAAAAAATAAAAATAAAATATTTTTTTTTTCTTTTTAATTTAAGTTGTAATAGTAAAGCTAAACATTATGTGTCAAAAAAACACAAATAATGTTATCATAATAAGAAGGACAATGGATTAGGTTTTTTTATATGTCAATTTTTGTCCCTACCATAATGGGAAGAGTTTGAGATAAAAATAAACGGGTTCAAAGTGGGTTTGAGGAGTTTTTAAAACCCAAAATGGGTTTGGGATAGATTTATATATAACTTTATGTCAGTTCAATTTGTCTTGATTGTTTATAATTTTAAATAAAAAATTATTTTAGTTCATTTTTTCTTTATTTTAAAATTTTTTTAACATAAATAATATATTAATTTTCATAAAAATAAATTATAGATATTTATAATATTATTTATTTATAAATTATATTTACTTTTAATAAAAATTTAAAATTTTTTAAAATAAAATAATGAAATTTTTTTAAAAATTATACAAGATGGAGCAGATATGAAAATTTGTTATATTTCTTTTGTTATATTTATTTGATGTGGATGAAAATAAATATAAATAATAGTGGACAGATATAAAAATTTAATTAATTAATTATTTATTTATTTAACGTTAATAAAAATAAACATAAATAAATGAGAAAGGGATAGGGTGAAAGTGACCCCAACCTACCTCATTTATCATCCTAATAAGTAACTCTATCCAGTTACATCCCATCAATCAAATCACCTCAATTCCCATTACGAATGAAATGAAAGTTTATCCTCAATTCCCATCATGTACTAAACCTATCCTCTCCTCCAAGCTTATCCTCCATTGCCATGTAAGGAATCTCAACGTCCACATGGCTGCATACATAATAAGAAATGTTTATTTTATGCTAACGGCATCAATTATGAATCAAATGCAATCTTTTTCTTCTGTCTTCAATGAAGCTCCACTAAGGCATTCCATTAGACCTTCATATTTTTTGGGATTTTAGCTACTGCTTTAGTATTGTTCATTCCAATTAATTCAGCTTATACCAGAAGACGAATATGTTGAGTTGGAGGAATAGAATTTTGGAATTCATGGCAAAGGATGTTGTATCAAGGGTGATACAGAAGCGTTCTCTTCTGCTCATTCGAGAGCCTGCAGCTTTGGTTGTAGTTGAAGAACAGCTCCAGTTCATTGAAAAGGAGTCAAAGAGTACTACGATCCATGATCAATATAGCCTATGATGTGGATCGAGGAAGTCATGGATGACCTCATGCTCAAACAAGTAGTACAAGAAAGGAAAAAGGGATTTCTGAGAAGGTTTGTTCTATCGCAAACCCTTAATTTTGTCCTTTTGGCAGGTGTTTTTTAAAGTTTTTATTGCGGCTTCAAATCTCTTTTGAAGATATATCTTGGAGGGATTAGGTGGAACCTTATCGTGATTTTAGTTGCCTTCAAATTTAGTTTAGGATCTTGCTTTTCTTAGTGAATTTTTTTTATTTTGTTTTTTTTCTTTGGGATAGTTTTTTTTTAATTACTTTTTTTTTTAATTTTTTTTTTAAGATTGACTTTTCTTTAGATTAATTCACTTAGGAATGTTTATTTTTTTTTTACCATAATGAATTAAGTAAAAAAATAAACATCACTTTAATCTTATTTTAGAATAATGTGTTTAGTATTGTTTTAGATTAATTCATTTGGTATCGCTTTTAGATGAATTCGATTAGAATAATGAATTAACTAATTTTAATTCTTTTTATTACGATACTCATTTCATGGTTTTGAGAGTTTTCATTTGGTCTCACTCTTCTATTTGGGAGTGAAGGAGGATATCATTAGTGGATGGAGGGTCACGTGTCTTCAATAGAATTCTCATCACCATGCATGGATCCATTTGAGGAGTACTATCAGTAACTTGGGAGAATTTTCATCACTCGTCCTAAATACAGTACCACTGCATGCCTATAGAAAGCACTTCACCATCATACATTTTAGATGAGTCTCACTCCCGTGAGGATGAGGAGGGAGCTCACATGATCATGATGTGTTTTTGACAATGTTTTAAAAATCAAACTGGACCGGTCGGTTTGACCATCGATCGATCACCATTTCGGTCCGATCTGGCCAATTGGCCCGCAAAGTGGTTGAGCCCGAATTGAATCGGTTGAATCGGTGATTGGACAGCAGAACTGGACAAACCGGTCGGTTCCCTCCTAATTGTCCGACTCAATCTTTTTTTTTTTTTTTTTTTTTCCTCCCAGCATCCGCGCAGCTGTTCCCATTGTCGTCGGTCACTGGAACGTCGTCCCGCTGGCAGCAGCCCCCGCTCGATGGAAAGCCCTCCCCCGAAACGCTGCGAAGCTTAGTCGTCGGCCACTCAACCCCCCTTCCCCTGCGGCTGTTCCCATTATCACCGGCAGTGTTTGAAATATCGAAAAATTTTGGCGATATTTCTCAAAAATTGTGGAGTTAAGGTTTGTGAAATTTAAATCCATTGGCATAAAAGCAAAGAGACCCCTAGAACAGAACCAGAAAACATAGGGAGCAAAAAAAATAGCAATTTTGTTGGTTTTCCTTGGGGGTTTTGAATGGATTTTCTCGGAAATCAAATGGGGGATGGATTTTCTTGGGAATCAAAAAGGGGTTGCAAAGAAAAAAATAAAAAACATGATTAGATTAGTAACTGCGAGGATTGAGAGTGGCGGAGGAAAGTAGGGCCTTTTTACCTTTTAGGGATTGTGTCGTCTGGAGGGCACCTTCAGAGAAAAGGGCTTCTTGATGCCTCGAGTGAGAGAATTCCTCCATATAAATAATTATTAATTATTAATTATTAATAATTCATCTTAATTTTTATTAAATCAAAACCGTGGCTTGAGTTCAATGCATGCTACCATTGGACTATGATAGTCTTTGATAATATATATTTAATATAAATTTGTTAAGGTTCATCATTAAAAAAAATTAATTTTAATTATTTTATTTTAAATTATATTTAATTGATTAATAAAAATATAAAAAATAATATTATATATTTTTTAAAATTTTAATAATATATAAAAATATATATATTTATGATGTCACCGGTTCAACCGCGGTTCAATCACCGGTCCGACCAGTGAACCATGAACCGATAATTTTTCCAGTTCAATGTCCAGTCCGGTTCTAAAAACATTGGTTTCTAATGTTCCAAAAGACTTTTGCCACGGGGTGAATGGGTCAGAACCGTACTACCACACGGGACTGGGAGAAGACTCTGGAAGAAGCATCAATCTTTCTGTTGGCAGCTGGCATATGGTAGCATGAGGATTGCGTGTCTAATGGATTCCAGAAGCTTCAATGGTGGGGGAGGACACGCCGACCGGGAAGAAGAATCCTCTCCGTCTTGCAGTGGGTTTTTCGGAGAGAGAGGAAGAACAGATCATCATGGCATTGCATCAACACGGCATGACCTAGCGTTTTCTACGAGCTTCAGTTTTCGGCATTAGCACCATGTCCATCTCTGGAAGTAGAACATACCACCGCCATTGAAGATCTACACCAGCACACCAGTTCCATCATTTGGACACTGCACCCACATCTTCATCTAGCCATTTTTTAGATTTCTGTCAGCATAACACGCAGGCTCCACCACCTGGCTATCATCTGCGCACCATCAGCGCATTATCTATCTCCGCCATTCTGCATCCTCTGAACACACGACATCTTGACATCTTCATTGCTGCACATCAGAGCATCGCTACCATAATGCATCTCGTTCCGGGAGGTTCCATCAGTTGTGTTCCAGATTCAGTATCACGTCAATTCATCACCACTTCTCTCAGTTTCCTTCACCCTTCTCGCTCTCCAAACAGTGGAACAGACACACCACCACCACGTGCTAGCCAAAATCATCAGGGATTTTGAATGCGCATCTTCAGCAGAGGAGAAGAATCATCAAGGCATTCTGGAAAAGACCACCAATCGGATCCCTCATCTGCGGACAACGCACTAACATCAGCTTCACTTCCACCAGTGGCAAGCGTCTCCATCAGCTTCACACATGCATCGCGTTGTCTGCACATCACACCAGTCCCGTCTACCACAGCATCTGCATATCCATAAACACGTACGCATCAACAATAAACCTCCAATACATCATCCATGTCTCCTACATCTTCATCTGAGTACACACAATCAGCATCCATCATGAAGGAAATCAGCATGCACTACTAAGGATCATTAGCACGCAAACTGCCATCAGCTCCATTGAAGAAATACATGCGGCCATGTCAGATTTGCAGGAGGATTGAGTTCACCCACTGTTGCACTATGACACCCGTCAATGATACATGCACTCATCATCAGAATTTTAATCACCATCAGAACAAGATATAAAGGTGAGTTTTGATATCCTTATTTCTATTTGAATAAAAGAAAAATCAATAACCTAGCACATACCGATCATGGAAGGATGTTAGTGAAATGCTTTGTTTGATTTAAAAAGAATAAATTGATGTGAGGATGGATGGTGGTCGGCCATCGAAATTCTTTGGTAATGGCTTTTGTTGAACTTTCAAAATCAATTGAATGTGGAATAATGTGGTTGGCTACGAGCGATGTCAATGGCTGGTGTTTGTTTGAGATTTAAAAATACAATGAATGCATGCATGGCAGGCATGGAAGAGTGTCAATGCTTTGTTTTAATTTTTAATTTTTATTATCAGTGGAATGAGAATGGGTGTCGGCCATGGAGATTAGTTAATGGTATATATGTGATTCAGACCTATACGAGAGAATAAATAAATAAATAAATAAATAAAAATATTTTCTAAAATTACTATCAAATAAACTTTAAATTTCATCTATAAAAACATTTATGAACAAAAATTATTTCGTCTTGGTCGCTAAAATTATGTTTGTTGAACTTTAAATAAAAATCTATATATGAATGTAGTGGATGGTGGCAGCCATGAAGTTGTGATAATTTAGTTAGCTAGTTTTGAATTTTAAAATTCTATAAAAGCTACGTGGAAATGAAGCTTGATGTAGTTCTTGATTGTTTGAATTAGAAAAATCAACATGAGGAAGAAAGGTAGCTATGCATGTGTTGGTACCAGCGGCTGTCTGAATAACATAAAACTTAAGGGAGTGAATGATGGCAGCCAGTTTTTGATAAGAATAATGTTAGTATTAGTGGCATGTTTACATGAAATAATAATAATAATAATAGGGTAGTGGAGATATACTATGATATTTGGTGATTGTTTTAAATTAATTATGGGAATGTAGGAAATTATACTTAGAACATTTTTGGATCTTAATTTAGATTCTAAATTAAGTTACAACTGTTAGTTTGTTAGAATTCACATTCACACGCTTACACTTTTTCTCGATGGTTTGTGTTTAAGATTTTATGTGTTTTAATATTTTTAAAATTGTTTTCAACTGTGTTCATAGTCAAATCAATCTTCTAACTTCTATTTAAAATTCATCTTAGTCATTTTAATTATGAAATTTCAATTTTCCAAAAGACAATGCAACCTTATTTTATTCGGTTTGCATACTTAAAAAAAGGTTTTAAAATGAATTTTGATCTTGAATGATACACGAATTAAAATTCATAACTCCAAATAGAGTCATTTTCGGCTTTGATGAGCTTTGTTGTGATCATTTGAGGTTGAGAATTATGGATGAATTCGTGGAAATTAAAAAGGGATTTGGTAGATCCCTACATACAAAGTTTTCAAAAAATCAGTTTTCTATTACCACTGTTGAATGTCCATTGCTCCTTTGAATTTTTAAATTGGAATTCAATCACTTAGAGACCCCCTAAAATTATTTCAATTCTTTTATATTATTATTGACTCCTTAAATGTGTGACATAAATTTTTTCTAACCTAAAACACTTCTCCAAACAATGGATTTAATTTAGTATTCCAACAAGTGTAGTTTAAGCACTATTCTAGACACCTGAAATGTTTCTATAAAAATAGATTGCTGGATGACTTTGAAAATTTGGTTTAATATTTTTCCTTCATTCTAGACATCGTGAAATTGATTTTTGATACATAAAATATTGGAAAATGTTTTCCCAATTTTGAACCAAGAGGTTATTTGGTTGTTTTTAAAATTGATGCATATATTTTCCTACCTTACCAATATTTTTATTGCAAATTAACATGCCGAACATATGGTATGATTTTTTTGTATCATTTTATCACATTTATGGGGTGGCTAAAAAGTTGATTTATTCATGCTATAGAATTCAATCTTGTTCTAGACCTTTTAGGATATTTTAGTGAACCGGAATTGATTGAAATTTATTTAATTGTTTGATCACTTGAATGATAAGCTAAACATGTAGAATATGTTCTATGAAAATTTTTGTGATTAAATTCATATTTTAGATATTTTTTTAGCATTTATTTTGTGAACCTTCGTATTCTGATTGTATGCTGAAATTCATATATATAACTTTATTTGTTATTTGATTTGGTCTTATTTGGCATATCTTTGTTTGATCTTGACTTTTGTATTATAATATAGACATAATGAGGGTGTTACCTAAATTTTTCTATGATAAAATATTACTTTTAGGTATTTATTTATGATTTTCTTAAAGCAATTGACTATTCTGCCACTTCGTTGCATATTTTGACTTGGTCACTTATTTTGGTGTTTTTGAGTCCTCTTGTGAATTAGTTTGTCTTTGATAATAATTTGTATGTGTATTCTATGTGATAGTTGATATTTTTTAGGTTCTTTGCCATTTTATTTGAGCCATACATATGCCATGTAAATTAGGGTTTACTATCATAGTTATTTGTTGTCGTGATTTATTCTAACCGCTATAGCTATATGCAAGCACATTGTAAGTTATGAATTCTATCAAGGTATGCCCTTTGTTTCATTTATTTCTTTAACTCTATAAATAGATGTGCTTGTGAACATCTTTGTGTTTGATTATGCTTTGATCATTGCTTATTTTTCTTGCGTGATATGAATTGCATTTGTATTATTTGTTAAACTAACTTTAATGTTTACATGAAATTGCTTTAGGTTGCAGCTCAGGTACACATATATATCATTTTCTTTGTGTGATTCATTTATTTGGTGTGATTGTTTCAATATGAATAACATCCTATTAAGCTTAAGATAGTCATTTTTATTATCTTTGATATCTACTGATTTGCATATTAATTGTCATAGTTATCTCAATTTATTTAGTAGAGACTTGTTTTAAGGATTAGAGGGGTATTATCTTATAGTATCTTCCCATAGAGTAATCTGACCCCCAGATCTAGACTTGAGTTCTCAAAGACATGATTTTCCAAAATAAAGAGTCATTTTTTAATGTTTTATTTTCCCCTTTAAAAAAAAAATGACAACTCTAATTCTTATAAAAATTAGTTTTTCACTAAAAAGCGAATCTCACAAGCGAGTGGGAACACATGTGAAAAATACGTTCCACATCTATTCATCACTAGATTCATTCATCAATATCAACTTCATAGAAAGTTGGAATGGATGAAGGTACAACTTTCCAAGCTAGCTCTTTCTGCCCATGTTCCTATTCTTCGTGCCTCGTATGCTATTGATATTGAAGAAATAGATTGGGAATGCTAGAGCTCACTACAAGATCAGAATACGGCCAACACAATTGTTTCCCCAATCATTGAAAAAGTTATAGCTTTGCTAGCTCAGAAGTCTCTTTATCCCCAAATGAAAAGGAAGGCTAGGAGGTTACAAGGCAAATTTAGGCTGATTAGTAGTTTTCTAAGAGAACTAGAATCAAAAGAGTTAGATAGTAGAGGAATGGCTTGGATGGAGGAGCTTTGTGACCTTTTTCATCAACCGATTAGAACATCTCAGTAGGAGTTGAAGGGGACCTTTTGGGAGAGTTGTTTTGGCCTATTACAATTTTAAATGTCAGCATAAGCTTGCCATGGAGATGGATGAAATTCACTCTAAGATCTTGGAGATCTCTATGGGGAGATAAAAAAAATGCTCGCATTAGATGTATTCGAATCAGAAAGCCAACATCTACATTCTTCAGAATCCTATCAGCTTTTATGATGATGTGCATGTTGGGATTTTATTTCTTCTGCATCTTCGGTAATAAACTGAAGACGTGATTCAGAATGTGGTCCACATCATTCCATCAATTTAGGAACGAGGATTCATGCTCCAAACCACGTTCACATCACTACCCCATGTTCTGTGCACGTTCTAGGTAGACTAAGTGATGGAGAGAGTATTTTAAAACAAGGCAGAACACTAATGGGAGGGTTCCCTAAGCCTGCAATCTCTTTTCAGTTTTTCAAAACACCATCTAACTAGAGGTTGTGAAGGTTTAGAAGCACCTGAAACCCGAAAATAGCAAAACCCATTTTAACCTGTAGAATGGCAATGGTGGGAGGTATGTTTTCCAATCAGTTTATAATTCTGTTTATGATCTAATTGCTATTTAATGTTTTTTATAGCATGTTTAGATTATTAATTATTGTCCATCAGTTGGTATCAGAGACTTGTATGTCTTTGCCTTGTTCATTTTACAATCCGCATTTTTCAATCAAGTGAGTTTTGGTATTTTGGAGGTTTTGGTTTTAGAAGTTTTTGATGAAAAATATTGTTAGAAATCATAAGGAGATGAGACTTCTAACATTTCGGTGTTTTAAATCATCAATTTGGTGTTTGGAATGCCTGGAAATTGTCGGGTTTCATTTCGGGTTGCAGATGGGTCAAATAGACCCGGCTGAAGGTAGGGGACGACTACAGGGGGTTATCGTTTTGACTGTCAATAACACTTAAATAAGTAAACAAGTAATTAGAAAATGGGTAGTAGCCCAGTTGGTCATAGCCTTGCCTACCTTCATTGATTGCACAGGTTCGAGTCCTCATGGCAGTAACCTATAAACTTATTTTTTTTATAAAGAGGTTCATTTAGCTGGTATTTCTTTCCTTCAACAAAGCCTCTGCCTCAAGACTTGTATGACAATTACCCACAGGAATTAGGAAATGAAACATAATTTGATAGTTTTATCATAAAGTTTTACATGGATCTAATTGAATTAGAACTTTAGCCCACAGGCAAGTTTTATTTCACTAGATTCATAATTTTTGAACATGAGTTACATTGGTAAAACATGATATTTGTTTATTAGTCTCAAATTTGAATTATAATCATGTATGTTTAATTTTTGTGCAGCCATGCAACCTGCGAATTTCTCTAATATAAAATGTGGCATTCCCAAATTGAAAGGTGATAACTATAAGGTTTGGAAGGATAGAATTCTTCTTCATTTGGGATGCATGGACATTGATTATGCTATCAGGAAAGACAAACCAACCATTATTGACACCAGCACCATAGCAGAAAAGGCTCTTTATGAACAATGAGAGTGATCAAATTGCCTTAGTCTGATGTTCATAAAGACCAAAATCTCTGATGGTATTCGTGGTTCTGTGGATCAGCATGACAATGTCAAGGCATTATTGAAGGCTATTGATGAACAATTTGTGACTTCAAATAAGGCACTTGCCAGCACCCTGATAATGAAGTTTTCATCTTTAAGGCTCACCAATGTGAGTGGTGTGCGAGAGCACATAATGCAAATGAGGGATATTGCGGCACACTTGAAAACACTTGAGGTTGAAATGTCTGACTCCTTCCTTGTGCACTTCATTTTAAACACTCTTCCACAACAATATGGACCCTTCAAAATCTCCTACAACACACATAAAGATAAGTGGTCAATTAATGAGCTTCTGACCATGTGTGTTCAAGAGGAGGGAAGGTTGAAAATGGAATTGGGTGAGAGTGCATTAATGGTAATGGAAGGAAATGATCATAATCAGGCCAAAAAGAAAGGAAAAGGTAAAATACCGTCCCAAGGTGGAATCGAGAAGGTCAATAGGTGCTTATTCTGCAAGAAGAAGGGGCACATGAAAAAGGGTTGCACCAAATTCCAGAAATGGCTTGAGAAGAAAGGTAAACCAATCTCATTTGTTTGTTATGAATCTAATATAGTTGATGTTATTTATAACACATAGTGGATTGATTCTGGTTCTTCAATCCATGTTTCGAATACCTTGCAGGGTATGCGAAACCTAAGGAAGCCAATGTCAAGTGAGCAATGCATTTATTCAGGAAACAAGTGCGTTCACATGTGGAGGCTGTTGGAACATGCAGTTTAGTTTTAAGTAGTGGTTTTAATTTAAATTTAGAAAAGACATTTTGTGTTCCAAGTTTCTCTAGGAATTTGATTTCAGTTTCAAGAATTGTACTTTTGGGTTATTATTTTAGTTTTTATGAGACATCTTTCAGTTTGTTTTATAAATCTAATCTTGTTGAAAATGGTACATTGTCTAATGGTACCATTAATAACACTATGCATGTTCACATTGGTACAAAACGATGTGTTATGAATGAAGATTCCTCTATGTTGTGGCATCGAAGATTGGGACATATCTCCATACAGAGAATTAAGAGATTAGTAAATGATGGAGTACTTAATACTTTAGATTTTACTGATTTTCACACTTGTGTGGACTGCATTAAGGGAAAGCAGACCAACAAGTCTAAGAAGGGTGGCGAGGAGCACAGACATATTAGAGACCATACATTCAGATATTTGTTGTCTAGACATGGACGCGTATGGTCCGAAATACTTCATCTCCTTCATAGACGATTACTCATGATACATGTATATCTACTTGCTTCATAACAAGAATGAAGCATTGGGTGCCTTTAAAGTTTTTAAGGTTGAAGTAGAGAAACAATGCGGAAAGCAAATAAAGATTGTGAGAACGGATAGAGGTGGAGAATATTATGGTAGATACACAGATGATGGACAAACACCTGGTCCATTTGCGAAGTTTCTTCAAGAGCATGGGATAGTTGCTCAATACACCATGCCTAGTTCCCCAGACCAGAACGGTATGGCTGAAAGAAGAAACAGAACATTAATGGACATGGTTAGGAGTATGCATAGCAACTCCAAGCTTCCTGAATCCGTGTGGACTGAAGCTCTTAAAACGGCAGTGTATATATTGAACCGAGTTCCAACAAAGGCTGTCCCCATGACACCATTTGAATTATGGAAAGGTTGGAAACCGAGTTTGTGACATATACGCGTTTGGGGATGCCCGTCTGAAGTAAGAGTTTACAACCCACAAGAGAAGAAACTAGACCCAAGGACCATTAGTGTGTATTTCATTGGATATGCCGAAAGGTCTAAAGGGTATAGATTTTACTGTCCATCTCACAGCACTAGAATTGTGGAGTCAAGAAATGCTAAGTTTCTTGAGAATGACTTGATTAGTGGGAGCGATCAATTTGAGGACATTGTTTCTAAAAAAGATCATATATATGCTCAACCATCCACTTCAAGTGATAGATTGATTGTCATTCAGAACGCCCCTCAAGTTCAAACAGGTGATAGACAACCAATCACTAAAGCTCCACAAATTGCTAATGACAATCCAGTAGATCAAGTTGTTTAAGATTCACCAGAAATTGTTGAACAACCCGTTGAGCAACGTGATCCTCAGGAAAATGTTGAATCAATATTAAGGAGATCTACAAGAGTGAGAAAACCAGCAATACCTAGTGATTATTTTGTGTATCTGCAAGAATTGGATTACGACATTGGAGCCGAAAATGATCCTGAAAAGTTTTCACAAGCCATAAGTTGCAAAAAGTCTAATTTATGGTATAATGCTATGAAAGATGAGATGAATTCTATGGCATCTAATGGAGTCTGGAATCTTGTTGAGTTGCCTAATGGTGCAAAAGCCAATGGATGTAAATGGGTCTTCAAGACAAAGAAAGATTCATTGGGCAATATTGAAAGATATAAAG